>NC_133656.1:99333871-99640053 GCF_009905375.1 Apium graveolens
TTGCATCGCTATAGGGAGCTCAACAAGTTTGACGATCAAGAATAAGTATCCGTTACCCAGAATTGATGATTTGTTTGACCAATTGAAGGGAGCCAAGTATTTCTCCAAAATCAATTTAAGATCGGGATATCATCAACTGAAGATCAAACCAGCAGATATACCAAAGACAGCTTTCAGAACAAGGTATGGACATTACGAGTTTTTAGTGATGTCTTTTGGATTGACCAACGCCCCAGCAGCGTTTATGGACCTGATGAACAGAATTTTTAAGGAGTATTTGGATAAGTTTGTTATTGTGTTTATAGACGATATTTTGATCTATTCAAAGACGGAGGAGGATCATGTGGAACATTTAAGGACAACTTTGGAGATTTTAAGGAAAAAGAAGTTATATGCTAAATTGTCGAAGTGTGAGTTTTGGTTACAGGAAGTTCAGTTCTTAGGACATATAGTCAGTAATGAAGGGATAAAAGTGGACCCGGCAAAGATCGAGGCAATTACGAATTGGGAAAGACCGAGAACACCCACTGAGGTAAAAAGTTTCTTGGGATTGGCAGGATATTATCGACGATTCGTTCAGAATTTCTCAAGAATTGCAACACCATTGACAAAGCTTACACGAAAGAATGAAAAGTTTATATGGAATGACAAGTGCGAAGAAAGTTTTCAGGAATTGAAGCGGAGATTAATCACAACACCTGTTTTGTCACTTCCAGACGATCAAGGGAATTTCGTAATTTATAGCGATGCTTCCTACAAAGGATTAGGATGTGTTCTTATGCAGCACGACAAGGTGATTGCGTATGCGTCAAGGCAATTGAAACCACACGAACAGAAGTACCCTACTCATGATTTGGAGTTAGCAGCTATAGTTTTCGCTTTGAAGATTTGGAGACATTATTTGTATGGAGAAAAGTGTGAAATTTTCACGGATCACAAAAGTTTGAAATATATATTTACCCAGAAGGAACTTAATATGAGACAAGGGAGATGGTTAGAATTGATCAAAGATTATGATTGCTCGATTAATTATCATCCTGGTAAGGCGAACGTTGTAGCAGATGCGTTAAGTCGGAAGGAAAAGTTAAATGTGTTATCCGTACCTGAAGAGATATATAAAGAATTTCAAAAATTGGAATTGGAGATTAGAATTTGCAAGCCTGAGGAAGCAAAAGTGTACGGTATGATTTTCCAACCGGAGTTATTGGAGAAAATAAAGAAATGCCAGAAAGAAGTAATGGATCAAGATATAAATAGTTTGGTAGGTGAGGAATTATGCACGTAACAAGATGATCAAGGTATTCTTAGGTTTTCTTCAAGAATTTGGATTCCACCAGTGACGGAGCTGAAAAATGAAATTTTACAAGAGGCACATAGTTCAAGATATTCCATCCATCCAGGGAGTACCAAAATGTACAGAGATTTAAAGAAGAATTATTGGTGGCCAGATATGAAGAGGGAAATTGCGGAATGGGTTAGTAAATGCTATACCTGTCAGAGAGTTAAAGCAGAGCATCAGAGACCAAGTGGAAGTGGGAACATATTACCATGGATTTCATAGTTGGATTACCAAGGATAAGAGCTAATCATGATGCCATTTGGGTTATAGTAGATAGACTTACCAAGTCAGCTCATTTTCTGCCTATAAATGAAAGATTTTCGCTCGACAAGTTAGTTCATATGTACTTGAAAGAAATTGTAGTTCGTCATGGAATTCCAGTGTCTATTGTATCTGATCGAGATCCAAGATTTAATTCAAGATTTTGGAAGAGTTTTCAAGAATGTTTGGGAACAAGATTGAATATGAGTACGGCCTATCACCCCCAAACGGATGGCCAAAGTGAAAGAACGATCCAGACAATCGAGGATATGCTACGTGTTTGTGCTATTGATTTCAAAGGAAGTTGGGACGAGCATTTACCCCTAGTAGAGTTTGCTTATAACAACAGTTATCACGCCAGTATTGGGATGCCACCTTATGAAGCCCTTTATGGACGCAAATGTAGATCTCCAGTATATTGGGACGAAGTAGGAGAACGCAAAATACTCGGACCCGAATTGGTGCAGCAGACAAAGGAAGTTGTTGAAATTATTCAGAAAAGATTAATAGCCGCACAAGATCGTCATAGGAAATATGCAGACCAGTCAAGAAAACACATGGAATTTGAAGAAGGAAGCTTGGTATTATTGAAAGTATCACCGTGGAAAGGACTAACGAGGTTTGGGAAGAAAGGGAAGCTAAACCCAAGATATGTCGGACCTTTTAAAATCCTAAAGCGTATTGGCAAAGTAGCTTACGAGTTGGCGTTACCTCCACACATGGAGCACATTCACAACGTCTTTCACATATCAATGCTTAAGAAATATAATCCAGACTCCAGGCATGTAATAGAATATGAGCCAATAGAACTTCAAGCAGATTTATCATATGTAGAGAATCCGATAGAAATTCTAGAAGAGAGAGAAAAAGTATTGAGAAATAAAGTGGTAAAGTTAGTAAGAGTATTATGGAGAAACCCAAAGGTTGAAGAGTCAACCTGGGAGTTAGAAAGTGATATGAGAGAAAAGTACCCTCATTTGTTTTCTTAGAAATTCTGAGGACAGAATCCTTTTAAGGGGGGAAGGATGTAATATCCACGATATATCGTGTAATTATTTTTGCTATTTTATAATTATTATGTGTGTTCAGTATTTATTCTGTGAGCTAATTGTTAAGTGTTATCTGTACTTGAATATTCAAAAATAATATTAATTGAGTATTTTAATTTTTATATGTCCAAAATAAAATATAGATAATTGTTATATCTTCCTAATTATTTTTATGTTGATTTATGGATTTATAAGAATCATATGAAATTTCTAAAATCTTTTTCCGGGTAATTAAAATCTATTTTATAAAAACGGGAACCGACGTCAATCGTTGTTACGTTTTTGGAACCCGAAACTCTTTCGAGAACTCCTTCCTAACCTAATTGTAATATTCCGAGCATATTCCATGTTTCGACTTTTTCGATCCGGCTTACGGTTTGTCCTGCGCGGGTCCCGGCGCAACATTTTCGATACAATATTCGTTTCGGTAAATCAATAAAACCCGTATTTTCGATAAACGGGAGCTTTTTATTAAACTATCCCAATTATCACTTCGTAATACGTGTAACCAGGTGCTGAGACCAAGACCGCAGTACAAATTGTACCGATTTGGATAATTATCCCGAAAACCGAGACCGTTTGGATCAGTTTTTACAGATAAACGTACCGTTTTATATCCGGAATGATCCAACGGGATACAAATTTTCCGTAAATATAAATAGCCTTTTTCCGTATTTTATTTCGTATCAAAATCATTTGCAGACAGATAAATATATAATTTTACAGAGAAAAATCCTATATTCATAAACTGTTTCAAGAATCAAATCAACTTTTGAAGGTGTTATTGATCTTTGTTTGAAAAGCCCGAGTACTGGATTTGAAGGTCTTGAGAAGCTCTATCAGAATCTGTAATCCATACACCTGCAGAATCAAAGGTTTAATTTATAAAAATTTATTTATTTTTGAATTTATTTTATTAAAAATATGAATTTTTGTTCGGATGATTGTTTGTATGATTTGATGATTGCATGTTGTAGAGCTTGTTTTCCTGATGATTTTCATATGTCATACGTCTGATTTGGAGTTCAATAACATGTTCAAAATTGAGTTTGATTTTCGAATTTCAAAATTAGGGTTTATAACCCGTATGAATGTTCTTAATTGAAATTTGGGGGTTTCTTATTCTGTGATAGATTGATGTTGTGTTATAGTGGGTTGTATTCTCTGTGAAATTTACAATCTAGTCGTATAAGTTTCATGAACCAACGAGGTCTGTAGAGAAGGGAGTTGTGTTTTGAAGTTTTCCGATGTTCGCCGGAAACTGGGAAATTTCATGGCCAAATTCCGGCCAACTCAGGGATTGTTAGGATGAATTGATTGCATGGTTGTGTTCCTGATGTTGTGTAGATGTGATCTGGAGGTGTTGGTGGGGTGAGGACGCCGGGAACGTGTTCTCCGGCCATCCCCGACTTTTTCCGGCGACTGGACTGCAAAATTGCAGTTTGGTCCCTACAGTTTTGAAAACGATGCAGTTTGGTCCCTGTAGTTTCCAGAGTTTGCAAAAATTGGATTTATGTTTTAAAAATGTTTAAAAATCATATTTCCTATTTATTTTTATTATAAAAATTCATTTTTAATTTCTGAAAATTCTAAAAATTATTATTTTAATTCTGAAAATTATTTTTAATTCACAAATAAATCTAAATTAATTAGTTAATTAATTTCAGTTAATTTATAATTGATTAATTGGTCAATTAATTCGAAAATTAATTGATTAATTGATTTAATTAATTATTAATTGATTTTAATTAGTTATTTAATTAGATTTAATTATTTAAAAATGATTTAAAAATTCTGAAAAATAGTTTAGAGCTTTAAAATATTATTCTAAATTATTTCTAAGGCTCGATAATTATTCTAAAATTATTTCGGAGCCAGAATGGGCCAACTGAACCCTGTTTACTAACCCGAAATTGATCCAACGACCCGTTTTAATTCCGAAAAATGTTTTAAAAATCATTTTAAATACCAGAAAGCCTATTTATGACCCGGGACTTCTTAAATAATATATCATTGATTACGTGATGTATTATGTGCTATATGTGACTTGTTAATTGACTATCGGTCTATATATTCGGTGTTTACTTGATTATTGCATAACTTTCAATCCGTTAATCGGATTTGGGTAAAACGAAGGGTAGATAGAAGTATGTGTTGAATAGAATTCCATGAGTAAATTATTGATAGATGCTTATGATATGTGAGCAGAAGAAGCAAGACGTAGAAAAGGGAAACAGGTAGTTGAGGAGTAAAACGGTTGTGATTGGAAGCGAGTACAGTGTAGTAAGCTAATACCAGGCAAGTGTTCTGAACTTTCTCGAGATATTGTAGTATTTGATAATCCTGTGATATTGCAAGTGCTTTGAAGCACAGAAACCTAAATCCCGATTTCAGTTATTGTTCTTGAGCCATAAACCTTATTCTTTCTAGACCATTGATTGTTGTATACCTAAACACAAATCTCAAGTATACGATACTACTCCACAAATACATGCAAACAAAATCCCAAACACTGAACTGAATTACTTGTATATTCAAACATTGTATCCTATGCTTTGAAAGCCCAAATCTTTGAAACCCTGAATTGTTGATTCCTTTGTTATTCAATTCTTTTATTACCCAGCATCCAAGCTTTTAAATTACCTTATTGATCCTCACAAGGATTAAAACCCTTTCATTGTTAAACACTTATTGTTGTTATTGATTCTGGGTATTGTTTATTATTGTATATTCTGTTGTTATGTTAGAATTGGATTGTTTTTATAAAATTGTGGACCAGATTCGTGGTCAGACCATATAATGGTCAAGTTAGGCCAATGTGTGCCTTGGATCCAGTAGTTAGAGCAATGCTGTGTGCCTTGCTCGGGGTTAGTGTGTGACTGATCAGCAGCCTAACCTTGGTTTTTAAATTAAAAATATAGTATCCAATTCTAAATCATAATCCATTGTTCACTTGATATCATAACCATATTCATCTGATGATCATTATTCTCAGTTTTGTCATTGTGACTTGCTGAGCTAGTTAGCTCATTTGTGCGATGTTGTTTATATTCTTTCCAGTTAAAAAGGAACCAGTTGGTAAAGAGGATCCCCAAACTTCTGACCTGGATTTGGAGGGCGTCACAAGGATACTCACAGAGGTGTTGTGTAACACCCCTAAATCCGGGGTCGGGGATCCGGGTTGTCACGAGTTCCATTTCCCTTAATAACACCCAATCTTAATAAACAATCAACTACTCCGTACTGTGACCCCACAAGAAACACACACACCACAAGTTATACTCTCAGAGATGAATATCCAAAAATAACACAAGTCATTTTATTCCACAATTATATGCCATTACACCTTAAAAGGGTTTCTGAATAAATTTACATTTCTTTGCCATTATTACAATTCATAAAGATACATAAGTCTGGTACATCAAAAGTTGAAAGCCTAGCCTATTGGTAGTTCCTACCTCAGCTACAGCGACATCAACGCCTATAGGAAACTGCAGAACGTTTCCTATCCGCTCGCGAATTGGGAGCTTGGTCCTGTTCATCTTGTCTATCTGATGTTGTGTGATGAAAGAAGAAAGTAAGGGTGAACAACATGCCCACCAAAATAATATGTATAATGATTTACAATATGAGAGCATCCTCATAGTACTCATGAAAGTCTTGGTCAAGTAAAAATGAACCAAGTTGATATCCTAACGCGACCAAGTCGCAAAATATTCAGTACATACATATATACTTTTCAAAATCTTTGAAATACTCTACCAGGCATAATATACACAGAGTTCCAGTTTATAAATGTATAAAAATATCGTTGCAAGGTGATCTCATATATCTAACCTTGTCTCAACGTTTTTTTGAAAATCTTTGTCATGCATAAGATAATCATTAACTAGATATAAGTTGAAAAGATGAAGTTACAAGATACTCCAATATACTTATATCTTTTCCGAATACTACTTGAACTACCACCATTCAAGTTATAATTAGTTCATCCCATAGATGAAGCTACATGACAAAACTTGTATAGAATTAATCTTTGAAATATCATCAAAATGAAATGAAGTTACGAGATACTTCATTTGCTGAAAACATCATTTTGAAAACTCGACCCTTCCAACACTTAACAATCGCCCAGCTGTAGCCTTTCTATCGAAGTGCTCTGGGTAGTGTTGCAGAAATATCCAATTGGATGATGAACTCATTACGGGAGTTTGCCGCGCCAGGAAGACCACTCACGATGATCAGTCGTAGTAGTGCAACCCCATAATTTTCTACATGTAGAGGAGAACAGTCAGATTTACTTGTCAACCGAACACTGGACTCCTAAGGAATGGACCGTCTTAGCGGAACTTCCGGGCCATTTGGGCTAATATAATAAGGTTGGGCCGGCGCCACTCGACCACTTACGCCACTCCTAGTTTGGATGAAATCCATGTCTCTGAAACATAAAGCTCGTCCCCACTTTCCCTAAGTAGAAACTAGTTGATACGACTCCACCAAGAAGTCGTATCTAGTTGGAAAGGAAAACTCACCGATATTTCCCAGGCGATGCCTGTTAATGGATTAACTTGTTCCAAAAAAATTTTACTTCCCGAGTGTTGGGTAAGTAATCAAAAACTCTTTTATCAAAACAGCAACCTTGTTGCGAATATAAAATACATCACAGAGCCGGATCCCTCAGATTTTTGAGCGAGTATTCAAGTCCCCTTCGAAGGAAGATCTTAAATTTGAATACTCGCTCAAAAATGTGAGGGATCCGGCTCCGTGATGTATTTTATATTCGCAACAAGGTTGCTGTTTTGATAAGAGAGTCTTTGATTACTTACCCAACACTCGGGAAGTAAAATTCTTGGAACAAGTTAATCCATTAACAGGCATCGCCTGGTAAATATTGGTGAGCTTTCCTTTCCAACTAGATACGGCTTCTTGGTGGGGCCGTATCAAGAAGTTTCTACATGGGGAAAGGGGAGACGAGCTTTACGTTTCAGAGTCATGGATTTCATCTGAACTAGGAGTGGCGTAAGTGGTCGAGTGGTGCCGACCCAACCTTATTTATTGGCCCAAATGGCCTGGAAGTTCCGCTAAGACGGTCCATTCCTTAGGATTCCAGCGTTCGGTTGACAAGTAAATCCGATTGTTCTCCTCTACATGTAGAAAATGGTGGGGTTGCACTACTGCGACTGATCATCGTAAGTGGTCTTCCTGGCGCGGCAAACTCCCGTAATGAGTTCATCATCCAGTTGGATATTTCTGCAACACTACCTAGAGCACTTCGATAGAAAGGCTACGGCTGGGCGATTGTTGAGTGTTGGTAGGGTCGAGTTATCAAAATAATGTTTTCATCAAATGAGGTATCTCGTTACTTCATTTTATTTTGATGATATTTCGAAGATTGATTCTATACAAGTTTTGTCTTGTAGTCTCATCCATGTGATGAACGTTTATAACTATTTATACCTTGAACGGTGGTAGTTCAAGTAGTATTCGGAAAAGATATAAGTATATTGGAGTATCTTATAACTTCATCTTTTCAACTTATATCTAGTAAATGATTATCTTATGCATGACAAAGATTTTCAGAAAAACGTTGAGACAAGGTTAGATATATGAGATCACCTTGCAACGATATTTTATACAGTTATAAACTGGAACTCTGTGTACATTATACATGTCAGTTGATTGTTTATTAAGATTAAGAGTTGTTAAGGGAATTGGAACTCGTGACAACCCAGATCCCCGACCCCGGATTTGGGGGTGTTACATTAGGGAATCAGATTTTAAGCTAATAGGTTACTCAGATGCAGATTTTGCAGGATGCAAAATAGAGAGGAAAAGCACTAGTGGAAGCTGCCAATTTCTTGGAGGCAGATTGGTTTTTCGGTTTAGCAAGAAACAAAAATCAATTTCCACATCAACTGCAGAAGCAGAATATATTGTTGCAGGAAGCTATTGTGCACATATTTTTTAGATGAAGAATCAGTTACTGGACTATGGGTTAGAATTTTCTAAAATACCTATTTACTGTGATAATCAAAGTGTTATTGCTATGACGGGAAATTCAGTTCAACACTCAATGACAAAGCATATCAGTATTAGGTACCATTTCATAAGGGAACAAGTGTTGGAAGGTACAGTGGAATTGCATTTTGTTCCAACAGATCAACAACTAGCAGATATCTTCACAAAACCACTATGTGAAGCTACTTTTACAAGACTGGTAAATGAACTTGGAATGGTTTTAGGTTCTTTCTCAAAATCTGTTTAGTTTTTGTTCTCATACATCAGACTTTATGATCAGTGTTTACAGATTTTCCTATCTCAATGTAATATGTGCTTAAATTGTAACATATTAAAAAATACTTATTATCTGATGTGATTCTATAAACTCTGAAAGTGTTTTGAATGTTCTGTGACTATTCAATCCAATGAGGATTATCTTGTTAGATGCTGACTTAGTAGTCTTTAACAAACTATGTATCCCATGTTTGAATTAGTTATTTATGTAGAAACCAATAACACAAGCAAATTCTGATTTTGATCTTAGTCAAATTTACTTCCTGTATCTTATTACTAAGTCACAAACTAGATTATTTCTTCTTATCTATCAAATTCTGATGTCAGTAAATCTTAAGGATGAACTACATGCCTGATAAGCCTTACTTATCTGAAGAAAATAAAAGAAAAGAAAAAAAAATTAAAATCAGGTAATCCTTTGAGATCTAGAGTAATTTATGTGAAAGGGAATATCCAAGTGCATTGCTGGTATTAAGTTATATGCATTAGAAAAGCAAATTAATTTTTCTTGGTGACTTTTCACATTCTCTGATTACTGGAGAAATATTCTGATAATAGCATTAATTCTGATGGCAGTTGTAACTCATTTACACTGAGAAGCCCTTATCAAAAGAATTTCAAAAGATGCATAAAATAAGCACAAACAGTTGAGGTGGATTCTTGCATAACTTTATTCTACAATAGGCTTCACAATTCAAGACAGATTTTAAGCATTTTTCTTGGTTATGCCTTATTTCTAAGATATACTGAAGTTTATCAGACTGTAATCTTTATCTGATCATTTACACATACACTCACTATCACTCCATATGAATGATGAAAATTACTGTGGTGATTAAGTTGTTTCTAATAAACAGTTTAGTATTATTTGCATAAATTCTAAGGACAAGTTCTGATTATGTTCTGATGATTAAACTCTGAAGAAAATGGTCAGTATTTGTGTTAAGAAACACAGAAACAGTCATTCACTTTTTGAGTACAGAAGCCATGTTCTGATGACCGTTAAATTCTGATAATAGTCAAGTACTGATGCAAATCCCGATGCTTGTGTGGCATTATTTATTTACTTGACTTATTTTTGGTATTTACTGTAACAGTTATATTTTTCAGAAAAATAATTAGGTGAGATAAAAACAGTCATAATCATTTGTTAGTGGGTTGCGTGTTGGTTTTGGTATGTGCAGGTGTGCAATAATTATTCATGTTTACCGTGCCCACTATTTATGTTTTAACTGATTAGTCGCTGCCAAGTGTAAAGCTTCCGGTTCTAATTCACAAAAAGAGACGTTTTCATGTGCAGAGTATAAATATCAGAGATAAAAGATTATACAATCTTTTACCCACTCTTTTACTCTATTCTCTCTCTCTCTCTTATTTTCTTACTCTCTTATTTTCTGACGTTCTCTTACAGGCATTTTATCAAACACTTTGCAAACAAAAAAATTTCACTTGATTTTTCAATAGAAATGGCACCAAAGGATATTATTATTTAATGGAGCTAAGTTTGTCCCAAACCACTACTCTGTTATCTTGAACAAGGATGAACCTCCTTCAGAACTTCACTTTGTTCAGGATTTCTTGGCTCACAGTGAGATTGGGTATGCTCTGACCCATCCTCAAGCAATCTCTGTAAACAAGTGCTGAAGTTCTGGAAGACTGGGATCTATGATGATGGAGGTGAAACTGGATCTCCAAGCACCATCTTCTTATCAAGAGAAGATGAGTATATGGTAACTGTTACTGCAGTGAGGCAGGCTATTCATCTGTCTAAAAACTGCACTTACAACTCAGCACCTGGAGAATCTGTTCTTCAGAACATGATGGCAAGCTTGGGATATGAGAAAAGCTTGTCCAAGCTAGGACAGTTGAAGAGGCCTTACATCAAGAGGGACTGGAGCTTCTTCTTTGATTGCATCATAAACACTTTTTCTAACAAATGCTCCAATTTCGATGCCATTCCAATCATGAGTCAATAAATAGGTATGCACTTCTTAATCAGACTTATTTTGATTATGCATCTGCTATGTTAGGCTATATTGGTGACAGAATGAAGGAAGATGCAAATGTAGTATAATTGTCTAGGTTCTGTCAATTAATTTATAGTTATTGTTGTCCTGATAAGCCACAAGTGTTCAGTGACCTAATGGAACCTTTTAAGTTACATAAAAGGGCATTTACTGACTTGTTATCTGCTGATAACAAGAAGGAAATACTAAGACCTCTCCAAATACCCCAATATGTCAAGCAGTTCTTAGTCAACACTATCTGTTATTCCCAGTGGACTAACAATGAGATTTACAGAAGGGGGGTTGAATGTAAATCTCAAAACTTTTTCAAGTTTTGAGCAGTTTCTAAGGCTGAGTGTTTCTGTGAACAGGTGTGTGAATTGCTTGAAGCTAATACAGATAGATATATATTCAAACACAAATGTAAAGAACACAAAGAACTTAAAAAACTTTTCTGGTGGATTTGTTGTTCCACCAGAGATGTGTTATTTCAGAAAATCTGTGATTCAAAGAATTAAATCACAGCTGCTTCCTAGTACAAACTAGATGATTTTCTCTCTGGATATTTCTAAACAGCTCAGGAAAATTCATATCTAATTACTAGCTGCTACTTGGTTTATATATCACCAAGTTTACAAGTGAAGACAAAACTGTAAAATACAATTAAAAAGATTCTTCACTTGTTTCTTCTTCATTTCTCTATCAAATGCAATTTTGGCTTGGCTGTGAATTTTTGAATACTTCCTTATTTGCATCAGAATGGAAATGCTGCATTTTCTTGATTCCTCCAAGAGGCTTCCACATTCCAGTTTGTCTCTGTCAACCCATGTGCCTTTGTCAGCTTGTGAATTGTCACTATCAACTGCTAATGAACTAAGCATCCGTTGAAGCTTTCATCCGTTGATGCCTTATTCGTTGAGGCTTTATCCGTTGAAGCTTTATCCGTTGATGCATTATCAGTTGAAGTCTTTATCCGTTGAAGCACTTATCCGTTGATGGATATTATCCGTTGAAGCATTAGAGACATCCGTTGAAGCTTTGTTTCTTATCCGTTGAAGGTCTTCAATATCAGTTGATACTTCTTCACTTATACAAAATTACAAGGCATGAAATATTTACAATTAGCCCTCCTATTTGCATATCCACTAGTAGTCAACATGACTGATAATTTCCTACAACATCTAAGAATTACAACTTGAATCCAGAGAATGAAATGTGCTACAATACTAAACTTATTGCTAAGTAAAGCTACTCCTTCAACGGATAGCCAAGATGGTCTTATCCGTTGAGGCTACAAACACTAGATTTCTACTTAAGTGTTTTGTTTAACTTATCATCAAACTAATACACATATTCCTAACACTATCCCAGGCACTTACACAACCATATTCCCTGATGTAGCACCATCACAACCATCCACTACTCAACAACCACAGTCTACCTCACAACCACCAACATCAGCACCTATTGTCAGCACTTCACAGTTCAGACATAAATCCAAAACCAAACCAACCTCTGGTACTTCTCAAAAAGTGCAAGTTGTAAAATCTGACACATCCTCTAGACCCAAAACCTCAAGAGCTAAATATGTTCCTCAATCTCCACCAAGGAGAAAGAGAAGGCTGATTTTGAGAGATAAATCAGATGAGGAAGAATAGGTCCAGGTTCCTGCATCGGAACATGTGACAGAAGAAGCTGAACAGTCAACTCTTCAGAAGGAGAAAGAAGCTGAAGCTTCTGGAATTCAGAAAAGAAAGAGGTCTTCACATTCTGATACAGATCATGTCACCCCTCCATCTAGAAAATCAAAATTGAGGAAGATGAGAGCAGGTGTGCATATTGCACAAACTCAATCTAAGGATGCTGAAGATGCTGAGGAAGGGGATCAGGAATCTCTGATCTCATCAGAACCTATTATGATTGAAGCCCTGCCAGTAGCTGAAGAAGTTCTGATTCAGGAATCTGAAATTCCTGAAGTCCACATATCAGAACCTGTACAAGAATCTGTGGTTTCTCCACCTCAATCAAAGCTACAGATGATGTTGAAGAACAAGAGACAAGTCCTGAAATAGATATTCATAATTTGAATATACCTATTGTTCTATATCTGGAAGCTCCAACTACAAAACAGCCAACTCATGTTACTTCTTCAATTTTACAGGCTGAGATACCAATAACACCAATTCTTGATCTTGGAACTGAAGATCGGAATTTAGATAAAGCTGCAACTGCTTCAGAGTCCCTAAAGCCACACACACCTTGGTGTTATCTGAAGATGAGGAGATTATAGCAAGTTCTGGAGAGTCAGCTCCAGTAAACACTCTAGTGCCTACAGGAAAGGAGGCAATATTCCAGTTTGAGGAAGAGGCTGCTCCAGTTCTATGGGAGGAAACCTTTAGAGGGGCTGAGTGGATGAATAAATGGAATGATACTGATTTTATTCCCAGCCCACATGTTCTGACTGAACATCTTTCAAAAGCTGATGAGTTGCTGACAAGTTCTGACTTCAAGCATCAACTAAAGGTCACTGTTCTTAGTACAAGAACTCTACAAGGTCAACACTCCAAGACTCATGCAAAGGTTGATAAACTTTAGGAAACAACTGATAAGCTAGCCATGATGCAAGATCTAGACAAGAAGAGGTTTATCAAACCAATTCAAGAAAAAGTGGATGATATTGAGCTTATTCAAGCCAAGTAGCAGGCCCAACTGGATGAGGTATTACAAAATCAAGCTGCTCAACAGACTCAGTTAAATGAGATCCAATCTTCAGTGGAACTCCTTCTTTCTCTACTCCTGACAGATGATACCAAAAAGGGGGAGAAGGTAGTTAAGTCCAAATGTTCACCAAGCCAAACACTGAAGAAAAAGGATGATCATGGAGATGATCAGGGAAACTCTGAAAAAAGTAGAGATCAAAGTCAAGGGAAGCAGCTGAGCAGAATTTCCACTCAACAGACAAGTTCTCATCAGAGAATGTCTGGTAGCAAGAACTCTGATAGATCTGCTATGCAAGGGAGGAATAAGAAAGGAAAGAAGCCAACAGATCAGGATGTTCCTTTGTTGATCACAAATTCTGATACTTTAAAATACTGATGATCAAGTTCTGACAACTACTTCTGATGTGATAGTCCAAGCTGGAAGCCAAGAGTCACAGAAGTTTTTGAAGAATTTGAAATTCAAAGGAAAGAAAGCAACATTCTTCTACAAAGATCCCAAAATTCAATCTGTTGATGAAGAATTGGTGTAACACCCCCAAATCCAAGGTCGTGAATTCGGGTCATTACGATCACTTATTAATTAAATAATTCTCTTTTCACAATATTACTCGACCTTTTATTCAAACTCACATACACACAGGTTATATGCTTGGAAACATTATCAAATAAATCATTTCCACTTATCTACCTGACGGGGCTGGCGCACAAAAAGCCTACGGAACTCACGAGCGTTCCTTACCCGCCTACGGACAGCAGTCCTGGTCTGATCCATGCTGGTAGTCTGTTGTGATATGATATATAAAAGCAAGGGTGAGCATTAAAGCTCAGCAAGGTATATCCCCATAATTAAGTATGTAAGGATAAATAAAACCAATAATTATACTTTGTATCTCCAAAGCGTTCTGAAAGTTTATATGCTTATCAAATTTATAATATTCTCAAAATCAACTACAATAGTATATCCACTGAATACTTGTATTCATCTCTTTCTCAAAATCATTTTATACTCGTACTCATTTTATTTCAAAATCTCAAGATGTTACTCGAACCAAGATTCTCAAATGGGTGTGATATATATTCATCAACATCCCAATTTAAAACTCAGCCTTATTGGCAGATTTCTCAAATGGATTTGATATATAATCATCAACATCCTTATTTAAACTCAGCCTTATCGGCAGATTTCTCAAATGGATTTGATATATAATCATCAACATCCTTATTTAAACTCAGCCTTATCAGCAGATTTCTCAAATGGATTTGATATATATTCATCAATATCCTTGTTTAAAACTCAGCCTTATCGGCTATCTGTTGTATATTTCACAACAGTTTTTCCAAAATGGAAGAAAGGGACTATACTGGAATAAACCACGTATCGGTGATCAGCCGAATACGAAATTTTCTCTACTAGTAGAAGGAATACAAACCTAGCCGCCTTTGGGCTCATCAAGACACTACACGGTGGTTGCCCATTGTCGTGCAAGTCCGAAAGTCAATGGTCACATAGACCATATAACCGTACAATGCGCCACTCCGCGCTTGCATAATGCGCCACTCCGCGCCTGGTCACTGCCCGATACCACTCTGTGCCGGGCAGGCCACATTCCAGTCCCAAAACAGTTATATCTTTTGCTCAAAATCTTTTTTCGAAGGAATAGGTCCTTAAAAGTTGACCTGTAAATAAGATGTTTTATTCATCACTTTTAACTCAATTGATCTTTGGGAGTTGTCGGATTTTTGAATTTAAAATCATTTTCAAATCCCTATCTGTAGTAGGGTGACACGTATATTACTCACTTGTTCTTTATTGAACGAGAAAGCAAAACTCTTATGCTTCAAGACTAAGTTCCCTAAGGTTTTGGTACGTTTCAAATGATTAATCTCTTTCAAGAGTTTTGAATAATTTAGAAAGTACCTTTGGGAATTATGTCTATTTTTAAATAAGTTTTTAGAAGTCCGAAGATATTAAATATCTAAGGTTTCATAATTATATAAGAGGGATTTAATGAATTGATAAAATCTTAAGTACAAAGTATTTCTAATTAAGGTTCAATGAATTAATAAAAACCTTAAATACAAAATATTTTGTGAATAAGGTCCAACGAATGGAGACACCTTAATCAAATAATCAAAACATGATTTGGTATCCTATAATTGCTCTTTGAATAGTTAAATCTTTATTAAATAACGTGAAATTATTTATAAACTATTCAGTATATTTTTAAATACTTTCTGGATATTTAATAATCCCTTAAATATCGCTTTATAAAATAATCAATCAAGTAAGGGTGTCCCTTAAATGAATAAACCAATATTTCTCGAAGTTTAAGTCAAAATCTCAATCGTTCGCTTGATATATATATTACGCGAACGTACTTTGTTTATCAAAATAGAAATCTTTCGCGTCCGGCTCTCTCCAGAATTAAATCGTTATTAAAATATCTTCAACTCCCATTATCATATATTATATTTGAAATACGTTTCAACTTCTCATACTCGTGTAAAACGAAATTTGTTTTCGTAAACAATCTCATAATTCGTATGCATTGATATCATAGACAAGCATATATATATTTGAACTGTAAATCATGGCATCAATATCACAACAGTATATATATAGCATGGATAGTATGAGATAGGGTTTCGAAAACTTGCCTCGAGTAATCAAAGTGGTATGGTCTCTAGTGTTTGGTTGGGATCTATAAACAAGAACCAATGGTCTAAGTTAGTACGCGATTAACGTCTCACTTTTATTAAGCAACTTTCGCAACTACTCAAGTATAACGAATCTCCGATCGTCATATTCTCAACACTTATATTCTCACTTTATAACATGGTCAATTTTTGAAATCGATCGTTCGCTTTAGAAAGTCCATTTCGAGTTTTAAGCTCGAACGTGAGAAAACGCGCGTCAAAACTAGGTTTTTATGTGTTTCTCGCTTGCGCTCGCTTTACGAAAATATTTTTATAAAATCGAAAAATTAATATTTTCTCAAAATTCTTTTTGGACAGTCTTCTCTACTGTCATATTCATTTTTCATAATTTTTCCAGAATCTCGAAATTATTTTAAGTCCTTCAAAATCACCATGCAAGTGGACTTAAGTGCAGTTGGCTAATCGCAGAAATGTTTTACACTAAAATGACCATAACTCCTAAACCGTAAATCTCCTCATGATAATCTACACATGTATACAAACTAAAAAACAATATCTATCTATTCATGGCCAGTGGTTTTCAAATTTTAACCATTTTCATGGCCGAATGTCCTGCAGAAAACAGATCAAGTGCAAGAATGCCTAAACTCAATTTCTTCTACTTGATCTTAACACAATCACTACCTATAACCATCAAAAACACAAGTACTTCTCAAGATCCATCCAAATACACCTTATATGCTCTATCTAGTACCACATACATGGATTACAACTCAACATCTCAAGCTTTTAGCAAGAACATAATCAATACAAACTCAAACAAACACAATCCTTTGGATCTTAACACTACAACAAACATAACTCTTAAATCCAACCATAAAACCTTAAAGGGTTGAAAGTTATACCTTCTTGGACACTAGGAAGGTTAGTGATAGGATGATTGAGGCTTGGTTTTCTTAGAAAAAACTTAGAAGGGCTAGATCCTTAAGAAACAAAACCAAGAAACAAGTTAGAATTTCGGAGTTACCTTTCAGCGCCTCATTCAAACATTTTTATAAAATTGAAAACAAATAATTTGATTCTGAAATTTGGTACTAAGCTTACCCATGGTATAGAGAAGCTATGGTAAAAATTTCATGATATTTGAATGAGTATATTTTGAGTTATAAATTTTTCTTTCTCCCTTGCTCCGAAAACCCGAACTGCTGGAATGAAAAATGGGAGAGCTTTAAGTGAGGGAAAAGGGGTTATTTTCTTTTGTGGCTAAAGTGTGGGAGTTTATAATGAATATATGGGATGTATTCAGCAGATTTGACAATAATTTGGCAAATGTATGGGTTGGTTTGATTGTGTGGTGAAGTGAGAAAAGGGAGAAGTATGGCTTGTGTACTTGTTTGTCTCCCATCACTATTCAACACTATTCCACTAACTATTCTAGTTAACTTCTAATCATCTAGTTACACTCCTAACCACTAGTTAGTACTTGGTTATGCATGGACAACTTGCATGAGATTTAATTTCTCATTCGTTTATTTATCGTAAACGCAATCGTCGTTCCATTCCGATAGTTTCCACGTATAACGACTTATTTCGTAGCGATTTCTTTTATCGCTTATAATCCTATAACCAATTCCATTCCTTCTCTTGATCATAGAAACACCTTGATATATTATTTATTTCATGTAGTATTCCCGGTTCTACGCCATTCTTTACGGATACGAAAACACGTAGTATAATCGTAAATCTTCGAATTTCGTCGGCTTTTACATTCACTTATTTTCCTCGATAAACAAGAATATGATCTCGGATTCTCAAAATTCCACTATTCATTTTATGATGATCCCCATACGTATTACTTAATCAGCTCAAGTTACTATTCATAGAAGTTTTAAAATATTACAAAAATCAGGGTTCTTACAGTCTCCCCCCTAAAAGGATTCTGTCCCGGAATCAACTCACAAATAGATGGGGGTACCTTTCTCGCAGGTGGCTCTCTAATTCCCAAGTCGACTCCTCGACCTAGGGATGTCTCAACAATACTCTGAATAGCTTGACACTTTTGTCCCTGAGTACTTGCTCTTTTCAACCAATGATTTTAACTGGTTGCTCAATGTAGGACAGATCTAGTACTTACTCATGTTTCACTATATTCTTGGTATCCGCATTATACTTTCTCAACATTGGCACATGAAAAACACTATGAATATGTTGAAGGTTTGGAGGTAAAGCCAATTCGTATGCCACGGTTCTATTCGTCACAAAATCTCAAAGGACACATATATCGAGAACTCAGCTTCCCTTTCTTTCCAAACCTCATCAGTCCTTCCCATGGTGACACTTTCAAAAAAAATACCTGGTCACCAACTTCATACTCTCTGTCTTTTCGTGCTAAGTCGGCATATTTACGCTGTCGGTCTTGGGCTGCCGCTAAGCATCCTCTGATCAACTCAACTATGTCCCTCGTTCTTTACACCAAGTCGGGACCTAGTAACTTTCTTTCACCAACGTCATCCCAGTACAAGGGTGAATGGCACCTCCGACCATACAGCGCCTCATGTGGGGGCATTTCTATACTCGCATGATAACTATGACTGTAGGCGAACTCTATCAAAGATAGGTGTTCATCTCCATAACCTTAAAAATCAATTACACAATTTCTCAACATGTACTCCAATGTCTGAATGATTCACTCACTTTGTCCATCGGTTTGGGAATGGTATGCAGTACTCACATTCAGTTTGGTTCATAAGCATTCCTGAAAGCTCCTCAAAAAAATCTGGAGTTGAATCGGGGATCTCTGTCATATACGATAGCTACAGAGACTCCATGTCTTATCACAATTTCCTTGATGTATAGCTCTTCTAATCTATCCACCATGTAGGTTTTCTTGATTGGAAGAAAGTATGCTGACTTGGTCAGTCGATATATAATTACTCATATTGCATCACGGTTAGCCTTAGCTCGGGGAAATCCTACCACAAAATCCATGGCTATTTATTCTCACTTTCACATCAGAATTCCTAAGGGTTGTAGGAGTCCCCTCGGTCACTGATGTTCCACCTTCACTCTTTAACAGGTCAAACACTTACTGACCCAATTGGCCACGTCTCTTTTCATGTTGGGTCATCAATAATATTCCTTTGGATCTCGGTTCATCTTGGTACCTCCAGGATGAATTGAATATCTAGAATTATGTCCTTCGCGTAAAATTTCATCTTTTAATTCTCGAACATTCGAAATCCAAATCCGATTCGCATACCTCATAATTCCCTTCTCATCTTTCTCACATTTGACTTCTTCTCAGTTAAAGATTCTCGCTCTTCATTCGTCTTCTCTTCATGACAATGTTCCATCTTTTCTAACAATTCCGGTTCTAATTTGATCTCAAATAGTCCATCAGTCCCTTTACCGGTGACTTCACCTCTATCTCTATCTCCATCTCCTCGAGTTCTCTCACTAGTTCCTCCGGCGTTGTCAACATCTTGAGTCTTTTTTTACTACTAAGGGCATCGGCCACCATATTGGCCTTCCCTGGGTGATATAAAATCTCACCGACATAGTCTTTCATTAACTCTAACCATCTCCTCTGTCTCCTGTTGAGTTCTTTCTGAGTAAATATATACTTAAGTCTCTTATGGTCAGTGTAGATCTCACAATTTTCTCTGTATGGATATTATCTCCAATTTTTCAAAGAAAAACTATTGCTGCTAATTCTAATTCATGAGTAGGGTATCTTACTTCATATTCCTTCAGCTGCTGTGAGGCATAAGCAACCACTTTCCCATGCTGCATGAGCATGCATCCTAATCCTTTATGTAACGCATCACTATAGATCACAAAATCACCCTTTCCATCGGTCAATGCCAGCACGAGGGCTGTTACCAAGCTCCTTTTCAATTCCTGAAAACTTTCCTCACATTTTTCGTTCCACACAACCTTTTCCGTTTTGCAAGTAGGCCTAGTCAAAGGTCCTGATATCTTAGCGAAATCCTGTACGAACCTCTCATAAAACCGGTTAATTCCCAAAAAGTTCCTACTTCCGTAGGTGTGGTTATTCTTTCTCATTGGAATACTGCCTCAACATTGGTAGGGTCAACTAACACTCCTTCACTTCTCATCAGTTGTCCTAAGATCTGAACTTCATTTTTCTAGAATTCGCACCTTGAGAATTTGGCAAACAACTTTTCTCTTCTCAATGCTTCTACCACTATCCTCAGATATTTCGCATGTTCTTCTTCTGTTTTAGAATAGACTAAAATATTATCAATAAAAATAATGACGCACACGTCCAAATACTTTTTAAACACTCGATTCACAAAGTCCATGAAAGCTACTAGGGCATTCTTTATCCCGAACGACGTCACCAAGAACTCATAATATCCATACCTCGTGCGAAATACGGTATTTGTCCCCTATTTTAATCTTCAGTTGGTGATATCCCATTCTTAGATCGATTTTCAAAAAGTGTACCACTCCTTCAAGTTGGTCAAATGAATCGTCAATTCTAGAGAGAGGGTATTTGTTCTTAATAGTCAGCTTATTCAGTTCCCTATACTCTGTGCACAATCGCATACTGCCATCCTTCTTTTTGACAAACAACATTGGTGTGCCCCATGGTGACACATTAGGTCTCATCATTCCTTTGTTCAACAGTTCTTGCAACTATGAAGTCAATTCTTTCATTTCAACCGGGGCTAGCCTATATGGGGCTTTTTGAAACTGATGTCGTTCCTGATGCTAATTCGATAGCGAACTCTATTTCTTGGTCATGTGATAATCCTGAAAGGTCTTTGGAAAACACATCCTCAAATTTGTTAACAACTGGTATGTCACGTACATCGGGGCTTCTCTCTTGGTACCCTCCACGTATGCTAAATACACTTTGCTATCTTCCCTCAATAATTGCTTCGCTTGAGCAATATTCAAAAATTTATGGGTCTGACGTGACCCTTAATCACAATTTCCTTGCCGTTAGGCATTCGAATTTTAACTTTCTTTCCTTTATAATCAATCTGAGCACCATTGCTCGACAACCAATCCATTTTTAAGACCACACCAAATTCTCTCAGCCTGAAAGGAATTAAGTCCAACTTAAAGTCCTTCCCTCCAAGTTCCCACTTGCAGATTAGATGAATCTCATTAATTGGAACAACCTCTCGATTCACTATTTCTATTCATAATAATTCTCACATTGGAATCACATTAAGTTTTAACTTGGCCAAAAATCTCGCGATATAAAATACTTAGTTGTTTCAGAATTAAACAGAATATTTGCAGTAACCAAATTGAGTAAAAGGTTACCTGCTATCACGCCCTAGCTGGGTTTGGGCAGTTGCTAGAATAATGTCCTGGTTGGTTGCAATTAAAGCACCTCAGTAGTTTTTTTTCCCAAATTACATACCCCGGGAGGTTTCTCCCCACATGACTTATGATCTGGTAGGGGTGACCAAAACTGGTTATGAAACGTAGTCTTATATTGACCACCTCCCTGGGCGATACTCTTACTTACCGGTTCGCTAAACCTGGTACCTACTGCGGGTTGGGACACCGCTCCCCTCTCAGTCCTAATCGGAAACTTCTGTTTATCACTCTGCCGCCTTGGCTTCCGAACTCCTCTTCTTGCTCTCTTCCTCTTTTTGACTTTGCTCACTCTCTGCCTCTACAATCGAGGCCTTTTTGTACATAGTCTGTTATCTCAAGTAATGACACTCAGTCCTGAATCCATTATTTCAGCCCTTGCTGAAATCTCCTTGCCTTTTTCTCCTTCGTGTTCACAAACTCCGGCACGAAACTCGACAGTTTAATAAATTTGGCTTTGTACACAGCCACTGACATCTTATCTTACTAAATCTCTAGAAACTTCAACTCCATCTGAGCCTTCATAAACCTGGGAAATACTTTTCCCCATGTGATAATCACATCAGTCTCCAGGGTTCCTTTAGGTTCCCACTAATAATTTGCTTCTCCTTTTAACATATAATTGGTGAACACAGTCTTTTGCGTCTCTTCAATGGGCACTATCTCAAAGCTCTTTTCCATTTCTCTCAGCCAAGCTCTGGCCTTAACAGGTTAGCAGTCCCTTGAAATTTCTGGGGGTTTTAACAACTTAAAGGCGTTAAAGACATTAGTAACTGGAACATGATCAACTTGGGTTGCGGATGACAATTTAAATTCTCTCGAAGAAGATTCATAATATGGTCCATGGGGTTTCCGCTCTGGCCTTCCCCCTCGTTAGTATCCATAGTTTAGTCTTCATTGTAATCCTCTAAGCCGAATTCATTATATTCGACTTCCTCGTGTTCTTGGTTATTTTAGTTTACTAATTTAGCAGGGTTTGCTCTAGTTTCTCAATATGTCGGGGTGGCATCGTTATGCTAATATAAAAGATCACCAATATAACATTATTCGCGTCTCTACTCATTATGTTAAAGTCGCTTAATAACTCGCTTTGTCACAAATACATTCTTCATTCCTCTTTAGTTACTCGCAACATTGTGCCCACGCACCTGATTTGATGCGTTAACAAAAGACGACATCCTTTCGAGAATATACACGTAGCTCCTAGTGACATCCCACTATTGGAATTATGCGTCAGACTTATTGGTCTTCTCCTCCAGTAGTTCGGAGCTTGCTGCGTTGATTGAAGGAGCATGAAACTTTTCAGAAATTATTCTGTCGATTCTCGCTTTACGTGCCGAACCATAATGGCTTAACGGATGAAATGATTTCGTATTATCACATAGCATTCTCATCTTGGGATGCGCTAAAATCTTCCTTATAGGAGATAGATTCCTCAATGGTATAGCGAATACCCTTCTTGGTAGAATCGCTGTTCATCATGTATTGAACCCTTATTATCGGAACAATACTTTCAACCAATTCAGGTAACGTAATAACCTTAATAGTAACGAATTAAGCATCTTGATTCTTGCCTAATATGTCTTCTAAAGGACACTCTATTAAGAGCTATGAGTGGCAAGATTTGGGTTTTCCAATCAACCCATGGTATTGGGGTATCGTCTTCACCCCGCTTTCTCCGGAGACTTAGCTCCACTTCTATATCAACATTATTAAAAAATCATGTACAATTTTCTCCTTTCCTCATTCTGTCGATCATAAACGATTCCATCAATTTATGTATAACACTTCACATAAACACTTCAACATAACTCCTGGTAGTCCATCAACAAACTCTATCGGCTCAACCAATGAACTCTCTTTTGCATATGACTCTTAGCACTCTTTTCTCTGAGTGCTACAACTCATTCTCCTCCCTTAATGCTAGCTTTTCAATCGACTGTTAATAACTCAACCAATGCCTCGACTCTTAAGGCTAAGGTCCCCTTGGGTACTACCGTCGCGACTACTCCATGGTAATCCGACTACGAACTCGATGAGAGTTCTTGTTAACTTTTAGATCCTCAGTCTACCCATTTTACTCTTACTGTTTCCAAGACTTATAACCCTTTGCTCTGATACCATTTCTGTAACACCCCCAAATCCAAGGTCGTGAATTCGGGTCGTTACGATCACTTATTAATTAAATAATTCTCTTTTCACAATATTACTCGACCTTTTATTCAAACTCACATACACACAGGTTATATGCTTGGAAACATTATCAAATAAATCATTTCCACTTATCTACCTGACGGGGCTGGCGCACAAAAAGCCTACGGAACTCACGAGCGTTCCTTACCCGCCTACGGACAGCAGTCCTGGTCTGATCCATGCTGGTAGTCTGTTGTGATATGATATATAAAAGCAAGGGTGAGCATTAAAGCTCAGCAAGGTATATATCCCCATAATTAAGTATGTAAGGATAAATAAAACCAATAATTATACTTTGTATCTCCAAAGCGTTCTGAAAGTTTATATGCTTATCAAATTTATAATATTCTCAAAATCAACTACAATAGTATATCCACTGAATACTTGTATTCATCTCTTTCTCAAAATCATTTTATACTCGTACTCATTTTATTTCAAAATCTCAAGATGTTACTCGAACCAAGATTCTCAAATGGGTGTGATATATATTCATCAACATCCCAATTTAAAACTCAGCCTTATTGGCAGATTTCTCAAATGGATTTGATATATAATCATCAACATCCTTATTTAAACTCAGCCTTATCGGCAGATTTCTCAAATGGATTTGATATATAATCATCAACATCCTTATTTAAACTCAGCCTTATCAGCAGATTTCTCAAATGGATTTGATATATATTCATCAATATCCTTGTTTAAAACTCAGCCTTATCGGCTATCTGTTGTATATTTCACAACAGGTTTTCCAAAATGGAAGAAAGGGACTATACTGGAATAAACCACGTATCGGTGATCAGCCGAATACGAAATTTTCTCTACTAGTAGAAGGAATACAAACCTAGCCGCCTTTGGGCTCATCAAGACACTACACGGTGGTTGCCCATTGCCGTGCAAGTCCGAAAGTCAATGGTCACATAGACCATATAACCGTACAATGCGCTACTCCGCGCTTGCATAATGCGCCACTCCGCGCCTGGTCACTGCCCGATACCACTCTGTGCCGGGCAGGCCACATTCCAGTCCCAAAACAGTTATATCTTTTGCTCAAAATCCTTTTTCGAAGGAATAGGTCGTTAAAAGTTGACCTGTAAATAAGATGTTTTATTCATCACTTTTAACTCAATTGATCTTTGGGAGTTGTCGGATTTTTGAATTTAAAATTATTTTCAAATCCCTATCTGTAGTAGGGTGACACGTATATTACTCACTTGTTCTTTATTGAACGAGAAAGCAAAACTCTTATGCTTCAAGACTAAGTTCCCTAAGGTTTTGATACGTTTCAAATGATTAATCTCTTTCAAGAGTTTTGAATAATTTAGAAAGTACCTTTGGGAATTATGTCTATTTTTAAATAAGTTTTTAGAAGTCCGAAGATATTAAATATCTAAGGTTTCATAATTATATAAGAGGGATTTAATGAATTGATAAAATCTTAAGTACAAAGTATTTCTAATTAAGGTTCAATGAATTAATAAAAACCTTAAATACAAAATATTTTGTGAATAAGGTCCAACGAATGGAGACACCTTAATCAAATAATCAAAACATGATTTGGTATCCTATAATTGCTCTTTGAATAGTTAAATCTTTATTAAATAACGTGAAATTATTTATAAACTATTCAGTATATTTTTAAATACTTTCTGAATATTTAATAATCCCTTAAATATCGCTTTATAAAATAATCAATCAAGTAAGGGTGTCCCTTAAATGAATAAACCAATATTTCTCGAAGTTTAAGTCAAAATCTCAATCGTTCGCTTGATATATAAATTACGCGAACGTACTTTGTTTATCGAAATAGAAATCTTTCGCGTCCGGCTCTCTCCGGAATTAAATCGTTATTAAAATATCTTCAACTCCCATTATCATATATTATATTTGAAATACGTTTCAACTTCTCATACTCGTGTAAAACGAAATTTGTTTTCGTAAACAATCGCATAATTCGTATGCATTGATATCATAGACAAGCATATATATATTTGAACTGTAAATCATGGCATCAATATCACAACAGTATATATATAGCATGGATAGTATGAGATAGGGTTTCGAAAACTTGCCTCGAGTAATCAAAGTGGTATGGTCTCTAGTGTTTGGTTGGGATCTATAAACAAGAACCAATGGTCTAAGTTAGTACGCGATTAACGTCTCACTTTTATTAAGCAACTTTCGCAACTACTCAAGTATAACGAATCTACAATCATCATATTCTCAACACTTATATTCTCACTTTATAACATGGTCGATTTTTGAAATCGATCGTTTGCTTTAGAAAGTCCATTTCGAGTTTTAAGCTCGAACGTGAGAAAACGCGCGTCAAAACTAGGTTTTTATGTGTTTGTCACTTGCGCTCGCTTTACGAAAATATTTTTATAAAATCGAAAAATTAATATTTTCTCAAAATTCTTTTTGGACAGTCTTCTCTACTGTCATATTCATTTTTCATAATTTTTCCAGAATCTCGAAATTATTTTAAGTCCTTCAAAATCACCATGCAAGTGGACTTAAGTGTAGTTGGCTAATCGCAGAAATATTTTACACTAAAATGACCATAACTCCTAAACCGTAAATCTCCTCATGATAATCTACACATGTATAGAAACTAAAAAACAATATCTATCTATTCATGGCCAGTGGTTTTCAAATTTTAACCATTTTCATGGCCGAATGTCCTGCAGAAAACAGATCAAGTGCAAGAATGCCCAAACTCAATTTCTTCTACTTGATCTTAACACAATCACTACCTATAACCATCAAAAACACAAGTACTTCTCAAGATCTATCCAAATACACCTTATATGCTCTATCTAGTACCACATACATGGATTACAACTCAACATCTCAAGCTTTTAGCAAGAACATAATCAATACAAACTCAAACAAACACAATCCTTTGGATCTTAACACTACAACAAACATAACTCTTAAATCCAACCATAAAACCTTAAAGGGTTGAAAGTTATACCTTCTTGGACACTAGGAAGGTTAGTGATAGGATGATTGAGGCTTGGTTTGCTTAGAAAAAACTTAGAAGGGCTAGATCCTTAAGAAACAAAACCAACAAACAAGTTAGAATTTCGGAGTTACCTTTCAGCGCCTCATTCAAACATTTTTATAAAATTGAAAACAAATAATTTGATTCTGAAATTTGGTACTAAGCTTACCCATGGTATAGAGAAGCTATGGTAAAAATTTCATGATATTTGAATGAGTATATTTTGAGTTATGAATTTTTCTTTCTCCCTTGCTCCGAAAACCCGAACTGCTGGAATGAAAAATTGGAGAGCTTTAAGTGAGGGAAAAGGGGTTATTTTCTTTTGTGGCTAAAGTGTGGGAGTGTATAATGAATATATGGGATGTATTCAGCAGATTTGACAATAATTTTGCAAATGTATGGGTTGGTTTGATTGTGTGGTGAAGTGAGAAAAGGGAGAAGTATGGCTTGTGTACTTGTTTGTCTCCCATCACTATTCAACACTATTCCACTAACTATTCTAGTTAACTTCTAATCATCTAGTTACACTCCTAACCACTAGTTAGACTTGGTTATGCATGGACAACTTGCATGAGATTTAATTTCTCATTCGTTTATTTATCGTAAACGCAATCGTCGTTCCATTCCGATAGTTTCCACGTATAACGACTTGTTTTGTAGCGATTTCTTTTATCGCTTATAATCCTATAACCAATTCCATTCCTTCTCTTGATCATAGAAACACCTTGATATATTATTTATTTCATGTAGTATTCCCGGTTCTACGCCATTCTTTACGGATACGAAAACACGTAGTATAATCGTAAATCTTCGAATTTCGTCAGCTTTTACATTCACTTATTTTCCTCGATAAACAAGAATATGATCTCGGATTCTCAAAATTCCACTATTCATTTTATGATGATCCCCATACGTATTACTTAATCAGCTCAAGTTACTATTCACAGAAGTTTTAAAATATTACAAAAATCAGGGTTCTTACAATTGGCCAAGAGACTATTCCTTAAGGATAATCCATGAGTGGATTTAGAGGAATTAAGAGAAGAAGAAGCTAAATTTGCTACTGAGAAGAGCAAACCCAAGTCAAAAGCTTTTGATGCTAACAAGCCACCAAGGCCAAAAGAAAAGGGGATTGTGATAAGAGAAAGATCTGCCACAGAGATTCCTAGATCAAGGACTAGATCTCAAACTACTACTGATCCTAAAGACAAGGGAAAAGGAAAAGTTGGGGAGACAGTCAAGAAACAGAAGATGAAGATTCCTCAAATTCTGATGGATCCTGTGTGCAAGATGGTTCAAGTCTTTGATGATGCTGCGCTGAAGATGAAACAGTTGAAACTCTGAAGAGAAAGAGGATGACAGAAGAATCTAAGACAACCTCTGACATAGCTCAAGTTGTTCAGAGTGAAGAAGTTCAGAACTTAATAAATCCTGAAGGTATTTCAGAACAGCAAGCTACAGATGAAACTGCAAATCCTGACCAATTCATCAAGACATCAACCTCTAACACTGCTCAAGTTAACATAGACAGCTTAACATTAGAAGACAAGAAGAAGCTGTTATGGAACAAGTCTATTCCAGTTCAGCCTAAGACAAATCAGATGTTGAATTAACTTGCAGCATTTAGGGTAAAAGCCAAGCAAGCTAGAGACACTTCTGGATTAGGTTCTAACAGGGAGAAATTCCAGACTGGGATAGAAGTTTATATTAGAGATCCATTCACATGGAATGACAAGCCATATGAAGAGATCACACAGAAGCACCTTGACAAAGTGCTTTATGCTCAAGTAGTGATGGATACTCATGATGATTATGAAGAAAAAGAGAAATTGATCTTATTTCTGATTGATGGCAGAACTTATAGATTATCAGACTCTGATGTGCTGAAGAAATCTGTCAAAGAGCTCCAATATATTCATTATCTACTGGAGGTAAATTCTGATGTTACTAGGAAATGGTTAGAATATATTCTGAAGATAATAAGAGATTTACTCAGAATTTCTGGTGCAAGAATGATAGAGTATACTCCAATGATGACTGAGGATGATGGAAGAGAAATTCCTATGAGGAAGAATTCTGCTAAGGTAGAAGTAATTCTGAAAGGAAGATGTTTATGCTATAATGAAGATTCTACACATCCAAGGGTGATCAGACTGGGAGATGGACTTGAAAGAAATCCAATTTCTACACTCAGAGCTGCCATATATCAGATTGGTGATACTGAAGATGAAGAACTGCAGCAAGTTAAAGCTCGGTTACTTGAAGTTAAAAGAAATACAAAGACCAAGCTGGTATCAGACTTTATAAGGAATCATTATGGATTCAGGCTGATTCAGTGAATTTGGTAAAAGCTGCATGGACTGTAAGTTGTATTTAGTTGTGTATATAAACTCTCATTATATTTGTACTTTAATGTTTTTGACATCATCAAATCTATAAACTTGTATATTTTTATAATTTACAAGTTGGGGGAGATTGTTAGATATATATTTGTGATGTCATGTCTAATCTGATTTGTTTAGTTTCAGTACTTACTATCAGAACTTAACTAGAAATCAGAACTTACTGAAGACAGGAAGTTATCAGAACTTAAGTCATCAGGACTTACATCAGAACTTAAGTGCGGATACACTTCAGGAATGAAAAACGACTGATTTACAGGAGAGGATCTGGATTAAACAAAAGAAGATATGCTTGGAGAGTTGTACAGCTAAAAGACTACAGTAGATAATCTCTGATTGATGTATTTTAGGAAACATAACATATCATATCAATTAGGAGATATCTTGTAACTGTGTAGTATATAAACACAGATTAGGGTTTACACTATATGTGTTATCATTCACGAGAATATTATTCATTGTAACCCTAGCAGCTCTTAGTGATATCATACATCACTGAGAGAGTATATTAAACCTACTGTAACAGAGTTCGATATATTGAATAAACTTGTTTTCTGTTACATACTTGTGTTTATAATAGAATTGATTGTAGATACTATATTCAACCCCCTTCTATAGAATTATTGAGGCCTAACAGTTCAAAATAAATGCAAAAAAACAACATAAATTTATTTATTTTATTCATATCAACTTCATTCATTTAAATTAGTGAACATCTTGTTCTACAATAAAATATTAAACTCAATATAATACTAATATAATTCATTCATTCATTTATTAATTTATTGAAAAAAATTAAAAACATGTGTCTTGTACAGGTTATAAGTCAGTATTATATAATAATATTTAGATAGACTTGTTTGTAACATAAAAAAATATATTTTATTTGAAAAAAGTATAAAATATGTGATATATTATTTTTCGCTTACAACAAGATAAATTCGATTCGAGACCGAATAACTTTAGCCGAATGGATCATAGATAAGATGAACCGGGCTAGTTTCTTTATTTGGTTTCCTAAACACCCATATAGTTATATATCCAAGTCAGAAGAGACTCCAGCCCAAACAAAACCTTTAGTTATAGCTCAAACGGTTATAAATGAGTTCAAAATTTATACCAAATATAAGCAAGTATTCTAAATCAAATATAAATAGGTATTATAAATTAAATAGAGTATTTAAGTACATCGAAATATGAAGAGGTATTCTAAATAAAATATGAGTAGGTATTCTAAATTCAACATAATATTTAAGTATATTCATATTTAAGTAGGTATTCCAGATCGGATATAAGTAGTTATATTAAATTAAGCATAATATTTAAGTATATCCAAATATAAACACGTATTCTAAATCAAATATAACTAGGTATTCCAATTTGTATATAATATTTAAGTACATATCATAATTTGAATAAAATACTTAATATTGTTGGGAAGATGTTGTGAACTTGATGTTTTCATTAACAAAATACCTTAGTAGATTTTACTTAGTGAAAAATGTAGCACTCGACGGATGATCAAATATAGTCCTGACGAATGACTGAATATAGTCCCGACGGATGATGATTTGACATCCATCGAGTGAGTAGCTTATGTAACAATAAGTCATGTAGCACATTTCTGCAAACAACTTTGTATAGATTCTGTGTTAGCTTAAGTCATGTTGACTTTAATTAGATATACATAATAGGTTGATTAATTGTAAATAGATGATGTCTTGTAATTCTGAATAAATGAAATGAAGTCAAGTGCCAAATAGCTACCCGACGGATGATCTACAAAGCTATTTGACGGATGATCAACAAGGCAACCCGACGGATGATCATATACCCGACGGATGTTCCATTCAAACATCTGTTGACAATGACAACACAGTCACATGCGTCGCGTGTTTGCAAAAGGAATGTGGCAGCCTATTCAACTGGGTTTTTGATAACAAAGAAGCATTGCCATTTCCATGCTATTATGAAGATATTCAAAGATGCTGGAATAGAGTAATGAAGTAGCATAGTATTAGACTTGATAAGTTTTGTTTTATTATCTTGTCTTATTACTGATCTTGGTAATATATAAACCAAGAGTGGCAAGTAGAACAACTAGAAGACTAAGAAAATTCATTCTCAGAGAAACAATTGTAAGCTGTATCCTTAGCATTTCTCTATAAGTTCAGTTGTTCATATTTGTAAGCTGCTATGAGCTATTCAAGCTACACAGGGTTCTCTTGATATATATATATATATATATATATATGGTGGATGCATTCAAATCCACCAGAAAGTTTTAAAGACCTGTGTTTTTATTACTTTGTGTTTTGATTCATTTTAACTTGTCATTCCGCACTTTCCAAATCAAAACACTTACATATATATTTTGAGTTGGAACATTTTATAATTTAGAAAAAGTTTAAGAATTCCATTCAACCCCCCCTTCTGTAATTCTTGTTGCATTGTTAGGGACTAACAGTTGGTATCAGAGCAAGCTCTTGAAGAACAAAGAGTTTAAAGATCACAACAAACAGCAAGATGAACAAGAAGGATGTTGGAGTCAAGATTCCTTTTCTGGACAAAGATAATTACCATCACTGGAAGGTAAAGATGCATCTCCATTTACTTTCTCAAGATGAGGCCTATGTGGATTGCATGGAGAGAGGTCCTCATGTACCAATGAGAGCTGCAACTAGAAATGAGCCATCAGTTCCCAAGCCAAGGCATGAATGGTCAGATCCTGATATTGAACAAGTCAAGAAAGACAAGAAGGCCATGAATATCCTGTTCAATGGAGTTGATGGTGATATGTTTGACAACATCATCAATTGTAAAACTGCCAAGGAAGTTTGGGATACAATTCAGATTATCAGTGATGGCACTAAACAAGTTAGGAAAAATAAGATGCAGCTGCTAATTCAGCAATATGAGCACTTTCATTGTGAAGATAGTGAGTCTCTCACTGACATTTTTAGTAGATTTCAAAAACTACTAAATGCTTTGAAGTTGCATGGAAGAGTCTATCAGACAAAAGACTCCAATCTTAAGTTCCTTAGATCTTTTCCAAAGGAATGGAACCTAATGACAGTCTCATTGAGAAACTCTCAAGATTACAAAGAGTTTACTTTGGAGGGACTATATGGCATCCTGAAAACTTATGACCTTGAAATAGAGCAAGATGAGAGGATGGAGAAAGGAAAGAAGAAAGGAGGGTCCATTGCACTGGTTGCTGAGTTAGAGAAGGAGATGAAGATAGAAGCTGTTGAGTCTACTTCAAAGGTCTGTGAAAATAAGGGTAAGGGGCTGGTAGCAGAAAATGAAGATTCTTTGAGCCAAGATGATATTGATGACATTGATGAACATATAGCATTTCTTTACAGAAGATTTTCCAAGCTCAAGTTCAAGAAGAACTTTGGAGCAGCTAAGCCAAATAGAAACATGGTGGATAAATAAAAATTCAAATGTTTCAAATATGGCTTGGCAGGGCACTTTGCCAGTGAGTGTAGAAAGTTAGATTCCAGCAAGAAGAAGTTTGAGCCTGTGGATTATAAACAGAAATATTTTGAGTTGCTCAAACAAAAGGAAAGGGCTTTCATTACACAAGAATATGTCTGGGCAGCAGATCGTCTGGATGAGGATGTCAGCTATGTCAATCTAGCCCTAATGGCCAAGTCTGATGAAATAGAGACAAGTTCTTCAAGTAATCAGGTAATCACCACTAACCTTGCACATTTATCTAAAGCTGAGTGTAATGATGCAATAAATGACATGTCTACAGAATTATATCAATTGCGTATTACACTTAAGTCCCTCACTAAGGAAAATGCTAAAATCAAATAAAACAATTTGTTTCTAAGTGAAAGAAATAATGTGCTAGAGTCTCAGTTTATTGAATTTGTAAAATTGAGAATTGAGTGTAACATTGCAAAGGATGAATTAACCGAGTCCTTGAAGACAGAAGAGATTTTGAAGAAGCATCTTGAACGAGAACATGAGGTGATTAAGGCATGGAAAACATCTAGAGATGTTCATGCTTAAATCACCAAAGTTCAAGGTATTGAGTCCTTTTGTGATGCAGCCTGGAAGAAGAATAAGGAGAAGCTGGAATCCAATTTGGTTGAAGGATTACTAACAGATGTGGACTCGATGGATGATGAGAGCTATCCGCCGGATAACCAAAAGGATTATCTGCTGAGTGACATAAATCCTCATCCATCGGTTGTAAGCAAACCTGTGAGTAAATCCAAACTTGCTAAGTTAAATGAAAAATATGGATCTGTTTCCAAAAACTTCATTTCAGGAGAAACTAGTCAAGTGAATAAGGAGAAGAAAGTGAATGTTAGTCATCTGTCCATCAAGCAATTGAATGACATACTAGAAAAGATTGAGGTTAAAACAGAGGCTAAAAAGAAAAACAATAGAAATGGTAAAGTAGGGATTAACAAACATAACAACTATACACCTGATAACTATGCTCCAAGAAAAATCTGTGTTAAGTGTGGTAGTGTAAATCATCTATCTGTTAATTGCAAAACTGCCATGCCCACTTCCAAATCTGTGCCACCTCATTTTCCCAACATGAATGCCATGCCTTCTATGCCTATGAATGCTATGTCTACACAGAATATGAATGCATAATTTGCTAATATGCCATTTGCACCTAATCTTTATTATGTTGCATTTAGTATGCCTTAAATGCCATTTAGCATGCCCTACTGGAATAACATGTTTGCTAATAGCATGCCATTTCCTGTTAATCAAAATGTGCATGATAATTCTGTGTTAATGAATGGTTTTAAAAGTCCAACTTAGATGAATAAGGATGAATCTGATATCCCCAAGTCAAATGATATCAAACCTAAGAAACAGAAGAAGAAAGCTAACAAGGCAGGACCCAAGGAAACTTGGGTACCAAAATTAACTTGATTTGATTTTAATGTGTGCAGGGAAATAGAAAGAATCTGTGGTACTTGGATAGTGGTTGTTCAAGACACATGACTGGAGATTCTACCCTGCTCACAGAGTTCAAGGAAAGAGTTGGCCCAAGTATTACTTTTGGAGATGACAGCAAGGGTTATACTGTGGGATATGGCTTGATTTCAAAAGATAATGTCATCATTGAGGAGGTTGCCTTAGTGGATGGTCTCAAGTATAATTTGTTGAGTATCAGCCAGCTTTGTGATAAAGGCAATTCAGTAACCTTCAACTCAGAAGCCTGTGTTGTGACAAATGAGAGGAGCAACAAAGTGATTCTCACTGGAGTGAGAAAAGGAAATGTGTACCTAGCTGACTTCAACTCATCAAATATAGAATCTGTTACTTGTCTTCTCAGTAAAGCAAGTCAAGATGAAAGTTGGCTATGGCACAAGAAGCTATCCCATATAAACTTCAAGACCATTAATGTGCTTGTAAAGAAAGAACTGGTTAGAGGTATTCCTCAAGTGGAGTTTTCTAAGGATGGACTGTGTGATGCTTGCCAAAAGGGAAAATAAATCAAAGCATCATTCAGAAAGAAGCTTAATTTAACAATTGAAGAACCTTTGCAACTGTTACACATGGATTTGTTTGTACCAGTTGTTGGATATATTTGAGATGTCATGTCTAATATGTTTCATGTTTAGTTTTCAGATCTTAACTAAATGGAAATATCAGTACTTACTGGAATCAGGACTTAAGGATATCAGGACTTAGATTATCAGAAGATAATATCAGAAGATGGATATCAGAACTTAAGTACTGGAGGACTAATAATTAAGGAAGTAACTTGATTCACAGGAGAGAAGATCGAGACTAATACAAGAAGAAGATATGCATGGAAAGAGTTCGAGAACTAGAAGTATTATATAAGATATCTGGTTGATATATTTTAGGAGAAAGAATTATATTCCATATCAACTAGAAGTTATCTTGTAACTAGGTGTCTATATAAACACATACATAGGTTTACTCTAAAAGAGTTATGATCATCGAGAAGATCATATATTGTAACCTAGCAGCTCTCGTGATATTTGTTCATCACTGGGAGAGAAAAGTTCCACTGTAATAGAGTTTGTTATATCGAATACATCTGTTTTCTGTTACTTGTGCTTTAAATCGATTTGATTGTATTCTACACTGTATTCAACCCCTTCTACAGTGTTGTGTGACCTAACAAGTGGTATCAGAGCCTATCTGTTAACACACATATAGTAAAGATCCAAAACAATCATGTCTGAAGAAGTAGAAAATCCAACCAAGCCCGCTAAAACTGAAGAAACTCCAAAGACTCAAACCCATAGTCGATATGAGACTATCAGGGTTCCCATACTGAGACTGTCTGAGTATCCCATATGGAAAGTTAAGGCTATGTTTCTGGAAGCTACAGATCCAGAATACCTTGATAGAATTAATAAAGGACCACATAAGCCTACCAAGCTCTCTGTTGTAGTTGCTGATCAACCAGCAAATACCATACCAAAGGAGAAATGTGAGTACACAGCTGAAGACATCTCATCTATTGCCAAGGATGCAAGGGTAAGGCATTTGCTGCATAATGTTATTGATAATGTCATGTCAAATAAGGTAATTCATTCCAAGACTATAAAGGAGATATGGGATGCTTTGGAGACAAGGTGTCATGGAACTGATGCAATCAAGAAAAACAGGAGGACTATACTCACTCAAGAGTACGAGCACTTTGACTCAAAAAGTGATGAGTCATTAACTGACTTATATGACTGGTTTGTCAAACTCTTGAATGATCTGTCACTAGTGGACAAGGAATATGCATTGAAGATTCAAATCTAAAATTCCTTTTAGCTCTTCCTGAAAGTTGGGATTTGAAAGCTACTATTATAAGAGATAACTATGCTCTTGATAAAACTACTCTTGATGAAATTTATGGAATGCTCAAGACTTATGAACTTGAGATGTATCAAAGAAGCAAGAGACATTGGAGAAAGTCAAGAACAGTTGCTTTTAATGCTGAGGAGGAATCCCCCAAAGTGGTTTTCTCAAAGAAAGGAAAAGGAAAGGCTCTCATCATAAAGTCTGATTCAGAATCATCAAGTTCTGATGATGATTCAGAAACTGAAAGTCTACCTGAATTAGATGCTGATGGAGAGATGATGAAGCTGTGTGCTCTTATGGTGAAGGGTATCACAAAGATAGCCTACATGAAATTCAGAAGAGGAAAGAAGTTTTCCAGGAAAGGAAGAAGTTCTGATAGGAAGGGTTTCAGAAAATCTGAAGGCAAAGGAGGAAAGTCTGACAGAGTAGATTACTCAAATGTCAAATGCTACAACTGTGGTGAGAAAGGCCACACATCTCCAGACTGCAAGAAAGGAAAAAGTAATAAAGGCAAGGCACTTGTCACAAAGAAGAAAAGTTGGAAAGACACCTCAGATTCTGAAGATAAGGAGAACTATGCCTTGATGGCAAATGCTGATAGCAGTTCTGATGCTGCTGAGTTAAAGGTACCTCAAACAACTTATGCCTTTCATACTGATGATATTACTGAGTTGAGATTATATCTTAAAACAATGTTTATTAGCTATAGAGATCAAACTTTAACATGTGAAAGATTAACTTCTAAAAATTTTGCTTTTAAAAAAAGGAATGATTATTTAGAAAAAGAGTTAGTTATGTTCCATCAAACTCAGAAGGATAGAGATGATGCTTTCTATGTGAGAGATAAAGTGCTAAAATGAATAAATCTCTAAAAACTGAGTTAGAAAAGGAGAGAGAGATTATCAGGACTTGGACTAACTCTGGCAGAGCAACTCAGGATATACTAAGTAGTGGAAACTGGAAAGAGGACTTAGGTTATGGAGATGAGATAAGTGAAAAAGGAACTGAACAAGTTAAGCCAATTATTGTTAAACAGACTACTAAGACAAAGGTAAATCCTGTTAAATTTGTAACTTAAACTGTAAAGTCTGATTCTGAAAAGATGAAAGATGTTGAGTCAGAAGTGATAGCAGAGTAAACTTCTGACAAATTAGAATAGGATAAACCAACTGAAGTCAACATAGGCTTAATGACAAAGAAGCGGCTTAAACATAAGCTGAATGAAATTACCAATGTAAATAAGGTAAATGAAGCTAGGAAAAATAGAAATGGAAAGGAAGGTGTGAATAAAAGCAACAATTATATGCCTATTCCTAATGCTCCTAGAAAGAATTCCTATAACTGTGGAAACACAAACCATCTGGCTTCTTTTTGCAGGAAGAATAAGAATATAAACTCCTTGCCTTCTAAGTCAGGAGTTAAGAGTCAGTCTGTTAGGTTTAAGCCACAAAATCCTTGTTTTCATTGTGGTAGTGTGTGGCATTCCATTTATACTTATAAGGAATATCATAGTTTGTACTATGATTATTATCAGATAAAACCTTCTTTGAAGAAAGTTACTTTAATTCCTTCTAGTGTAAAGTATAATGCAAAGTCTGATACTGTTAATACTGATAAGAAAAATGTTAGCATAAACTCTGATGTTAAATCCGCTGTAAATGTTAAGAAACTTAAAAAGGCCAAAGGATCCAAGCAAGTCTAGGTCCTTAAAACTAACCTTTAGTGGTCTTTGTGATTGCAGGGCAATAGGAAGAACATCCTAGTTCTGGACAGTGGATGTTAAGGACATATGACTGGAAATAAAGCCCTGCTATCAGACTTTGTGGAAAAAGCTGGCCTAGAAGTTTCTTATGGAGATTGCAATATTGGGAAAACTATGGGATATGGCAAGATCAATCTTGGGAATGTCATCATTGAGTCAGTAGCTCTTGTCTCAGGACTTAAACACAATCTGTTGAGTATAAGTCAAATCTGTGACAGAGGTTATCATGTAGATTTCTTTGAAGAACACTGTGAAGTAATAAATAATTCAACAGGCAAAGTGGTTCTGAAAGGATACAGGCATGGTAACATTTATGAAGCCAGACTTTCAACAAGTACTGATGGTTCTGCAATCTGTCTGTTGAGTAGAGCATCAATTGAAGAAAGCTGGAATTGGCACAAGAAACTCTCTCATTTAAATTTCAACAATATAAATGAGCTTGTAAAGAAAGATCTTGTGAGAGGACTACCAAAAATAGTATTTGCTTCTGATGGCCTTTGTGATTCATATCAGAAGGCAAAACAAAGAAAATCTTCTTTCAAGAGCAAAACTGAGTCATCAATTCTTGAGCCTTATCACCTACTGCATGTTGATCTATTTGGTCCAGTCAATGTCATGTCTATTGCAAAGAAGAAATATGCTATGGTTATAGTGGATGAGTTCACAAGGTACACTTGGGTGTACTTCTTGCACAAGAAGACTGAAATTGCATCTACCCTAACTGATCTTGTCAGAAAGCTAGATAAATTGATCAAAGATTCTGTTAAAATAATAAGGAGTGATAATGGCACTGAGTTCAAGAATTCAATCGTGGAAGAGTTCTGCAAAGATCATGGAATCAAACAGGAATTTTTTGCACCTGGAACTCCACAGCAAAATGGAGTTGTAGAAAGAAAGAGCAGGACTCTCATTGAAGCTGCACGAACAATGCTTGATGAAGCAAAGCTTCCAACCTATTTCTGGGCTGAAGCTGTGTAGACTGCTTGTTTTACACAAAATGCTACACTCATAAATAAGCTTGGAAAAACACCATATGAAATGGTGAAGAAGAAGAAGCCAAATCTGAAATACTTTCATGTATTTGGTTGCAAGTGTTTTGTTCATAAGACTCATCCTGAATAGCTGTCAAAATTTGATCTAAAAGCTGATGAAGGAATTTTTGTTGGATATCCACTTTCCATAAAAGCCTTCAGAGTCTACAATTTGAGAACAAGAGTTGTCATGGAATCTATCAATGTCTCTTTTGATGATAAGAATATTACTGGACTTGAAGATTTCGATGATCTTGGTCAGATGAGATTTGAGAATGAAGATTTATATTTTGATTCTGAAAATTTTGATCCTGTAAGTTCTGATGGATTAAGTTCTGATGTCATTAAAATGGTGGCAACAACTCCAAAGGAAAATGCACCAGTCCAGGGGGAGCAAGCTGAAGAACCTACCACATCTCATGACTCTCGAGAAGCATCAGAACTTGTCACTGGCTCTTCAAGTTCTGATTCATCTAGTTCTCATGAGCCAAACTCTGATAATTCTGGAAGCTCTGATTCTTCAAATCCTGAAAAATCAAATTCAAATTCTGAAGTCTCAGAGAGCATAACTACAGGGGGAGCATCAGAAAATGCTCATGGAGACAACATGGATCATGGGGGAGGATCCAGTTCTAGAGATCAACTTCCATCTGCAAGGAAGTGGACTAAAGCACATACACCTGATTTAATCATTGGAGATCCTGAAGCATGTGTCAGAACTAGAACTGCAACTTCAAATGAATGTCTCTGTCATTCTTTTCTATCTCAGACTTAACCTAAGAAAGTGGTAGAAGCTCTTCAAGATGCTGATTGGGTGCAGGCAATGCAGGAAGAGTTAAATGAATTTGAAAGAAAGAAAGTCTGGACCCTAGTGCCAAGACCAAAGAATAGATCAGTTGTTGGTATAAAATGGGTGTTCAGAAACAAAACTGACAGTGATGGCATAATTATAAAGAATAAAGCAAGACTGGTTGCTAAAGGTTACTCTCAGCAGGAGGGTATTGATTATGATGAAACATTTGCACCAGCTGCAAGATTAGAAGCCATAAGGATCTTTTTGGCTTATACTGCTCACAAGAAGTTTAAAGTCTTTTAAATGGATGTAAAAAGTGCTTTTCTCAATGGAGAATTGGAAGAAGAGGTATATGTTGAACAACCTCCAGGCTTTGTAGATCCTAAATTTCCCAATCATGTCTACAGGCTTGAAAAAGCACTTTATGGACTTAAGCAAGCTCCAATAGCATGGTATGAGACTTTAGCTCAATTCCTTCTAGAAAGTGGATTTCATAGAGGCACAATTGACAAGACTTTATTCAACCTCAACCATGGAAAGGACTTACTTTTGGTATAGATATATGTTGATGATATCATATTTGATTCTACTAATTCCAAACTGTGTGAGAAGTTTACAAAGCTAATGCAGTCAAGAATCAAATGAGTATGATGAGAGAACTCAGCTATTTTCTGGGCCTTCAAGTCAAGCAAACTGAAGAAGGAACTTTTATCTGTCAATCCAAGTATACCAGAAATTTACTGAAGAAATTTAAAATGCAAGATTGTTCAACTGCATCCACTCCCATGGCCACTGCAACCAAGTTAGATAAGGATATTGGTAAATCAGTAGATATTACTAACTACAGAGGTATAATTGGCTCATTACTCTATCTAACTGTAAGTAGACCTGATATCATGTATGCTACATGTCTTTGTGCAAGATTTCAGGCTGATCCAAGAGAACCTCACTTATTAGCTGTGAAAAGAATTTTCAAGTATCTTAAGGGTACAGCTGATCTAGGATTATGGTATCCTAGGGAATCAGATTTTAAGCTAATTGGTTACTCAGATGCAGATTTTGCAGGATCCAAATTTACAGGAAAAGCACTAGTGGAAACTGCCAATTTCTTGGAGGCAGATTGGTTTCTTGGTTTAGCAAGAAACAAAAGTCAATTTCCACATCAACTGCAGAAGCAGAATATATTGCTGTAGGGAGCTGTTGTGCACAGATTCTTTGGATGAAGAATCAGTTACTGGATTATGGGTTAAAAAATTTTAAAATCCCTATTTATTGTGATAATCAAAGTGCTATTGCTATGACAGGTAATCCAGTTCAACACTCAATGACAAATCACATCAGCGTAAGGTACCATTTCATAAGGGAACATGTGGATGAAGGTACAGTGGAATTGCATTTTGTTCCAACAGATCAACAGCTAGCAGATATCTTCACAAAACCCCTATGTGAAGCTACTTTTATAAGATTGGTAAATGAACTTGGAATAGTTTCAGGTTCTTTCTCTAAATCTGCTTAGTTTTTGTTCTCATGCATCAGACTTTATGATCAGTGTTTACAGATTGTATTATCTATATGTAATCTGTGCTTAATTTGAAAATTCATTAATTGCTGATTGTTATCTGATGTGGATTTATATACTCTGATAAGTGTTTTGAATGTTCTGTGGCTATTCATTCCAATGAGGATAACTGTGCTAGATGCTGACCTAGTAGTCTTTAACATACTAGAAATCCCATGTCTGAATTAGTTGTTTATGTTGAAACTCATTATCACAAGCAGATTCTGATATTGAGCTTAGTCAAATTTACTTTGTGTATCTTATTACTAAGTCACAAACTAGATTCTTGTTTCTTATCTGTCAAATTATGATGTCAGTAAATCTTAAGAATGAACTAAGTGTTGATAAGCCTCACTTATCAAAAGAAAAAAAATAAAAAATAATAAAAAATAAAAGTCAGGTACTCCTTTGAGATCTAGAGTAAAAATATGGAAGGGAAGACCCAAGTGAATTGATGGTATTAAGTAATATGCATTAGAAAAGCAAAAAAAAAAATCTTGGTGACTTTTTACACTCTATGATTACTAGAGAAATACTCTGATAACATCATAAATTCTGATAAGCAGTCGTGACTCACTTACACTGAGAAGCCACTGTAAAAAGGAATTTCAAAAGATGCATAAAATAAGCACAAACAGTTGAGGTGGACTCTTGCATAAATTTGCTTTATAATTGACATCATGATTGATGACAGATTTTAAGCATTTTTCTTAGTTATGCCTTATTTTTAAGATGTATTGAAGTTGATCAGACTTTAATCTTTATCTGATATTTTGCTGAATGCACACACTTTCACTCCATATGAATGATGAAAATTATTGTGGTAATTAAGTTGTTTTTGACAAACAGTTAAGTATCATTTGCATAATTTCTGAGGACAAGGTCTGATGGAAGTTCTGATGATTAAACTCTGAAGAAAACAAGTCAGATTTGTATGAAGAATCACAGAAAAAGATATTCACTATTTGAGTACAGAAGCCATGTTCTGTTGACTGTTAAAATCTGATATAAGTCAAGTTCTGATATTAAATCCTGATGGAATCCTTGATGCTTACGTGGCATTTCTCTTTACTTGACTTATTTGTGGTAAATTATGAAACAGTCATATTTGAATCAGAATAAATTTGGGTGAGATAAAAACAGTCATAATCATTATGGGTTACTGGTTAACGTGTATATCCTTACAACCTGCATGTGCACATTAATTATTGCCTATTTTACGTGCCCATTAACTCCTCTCTAACCGTTTATTGACTGTTCACACGGTGCCAGGTGTAAAGTGTATATTATGCTTCAAAAATATAACTGTTGAGTGGATAGAGTATATATATGGGAGTTAACAGATTTTATAATCTTTTACTTACTTTTCTACTTTTCATCTCTCTTATTCTCTCTCTCTCTCTCTAATATTCTCTGAAGCGTTTTCTTTCAGGACTTTTAACAAACATTTTGCAAACACTCTCCTTCTCACTTAATTTCTTACAGAGATGGCACCAAAAGACGTAATTTTAAATGGAGCTAAGTTTTTTCCTAACAACTACTCCTCCATTCTTAGCAAGGCTGAAGCTCCATCGGAACTTCACTTCATTCAGGATTTTCTCACTAATTCTGATATTGGGTACGCTCTAACCCAACCTGATGCAGTCTCTAGAACTAAAGTGCTGGAGTTCTAGAGAAGTGGAGTATATGATGATGGTCGTGCTCAAGGGTCCCCAAGTATAATCTTTTCATTAGGGGAGGACGAGCATGTCGTCACTTTGGCTACTGTTCGACAAGCACTGCAGTTGCCTGAGAACTGCGTTTACTCTACTGTTGAGGAGCCAGTTCTTCAAAATATGATGGCCAGTCTGGGGTATGAAAGGACATTGGCCAAGCTGGGTCAATTGAAGAGACCTTACATAAGGAGGGAATGGAGTTTCTTCTTTGACTGCATCACAAAGGCCTTTGCAAACAGATGTTCTAATTATGATGTCATCCCCATCCTGAGTCAACAAATGGGGTATGCTCTCATTAATCAAACTGATTTTGATTATGCCAGTGTTGTCTTAGGTTTCATTGGGGATAGAATGACAGAAGACAAAAATACTGTTTATTTTTCTAGATTCTGTCAGCTTATTTATAGCTTTTGTTGTGATAATAAGCCCCAAGTAGCTCATGAATTACTTCCATCATTCAAACTAGCCAAACGAGCTTTTAATGACTTATTATTGATTGATAATAAGAAGGCTGTGTTGAGACCCCTCGGAATACCTTTATATGTCAAACAAGCCTTAATAATCTATGATGTAGTAAAATTCACTGCATTATATCCTGATGTCCAACCATCAGAACCTCAACCATCAGCACCTACCACCTCTACACAAACACCTCAGACTTCTGAACCATCAGCACAAACAACCAGACATTCATCTTCCAAACTTTCTAAGAGAACAAAGTCTGTTCCTCAACCTCCACAAAAGAGAAGGAAGATGATTCTCAGAGATGAGTCTGAGCGTGAAGAGGAAATAATTAAAGCACGAGTTCATGCATCTGAACCTGTGATAGTTGAAGCTGAGAATGTTACTTATGAGAAAGAAACAGCAGCTCAAAGTTCTGATACTTTGAAAAGGAAAGCTGTAAATTCTGATGCTGTTGAAGCAACTCCTTCATTGGCAAGGAGATTGAAGAAAATGAAGGCAAGGAGGTATTTGGCTAAGGCTATATCAGAAGATACTGAAGAAGCTGAGGAAGGGGATCAGGAATCTCTGATCTCACAAGAACCAATTATCATTGAAGCCCTTCCAGCTCAAGTCAAAGACACTGCTAATGACACAGTTCTTACCCCTCCTGTCTCTCCTATTAAAGCTACAGATGATGATAAAGAACAACCTGATAATTCTGAAATAGATATTCATCATTTGAATATACCTGAAGTTCTTTATCTGGAAGCTCCATCAACATCAAAGACACCAGCTCTGGAGATAAGTTCTGCTGATCAGAATTTAGATGATGTTATTCCCGAATCTCCAGTTGTTTCACACACTGTTAAGCTATCAGAACAGAATGAGTCTTCCTCAAGTTCTGATGATAGTATTTCTGTTGAGACTCAAGTACCTACTCTGGGCAAGGAAGAATTGGTGAAGAAATTTGTTAAAATGGAAGCACCTATTCCTTGGGAGGATACTCACAGAGGTGTTGTGTAACACCCCCAAATCCGGGGTCGGGGATCCGGGTTGTCACGAGTTCCATTTCCCTTAATAACACCCAATCTTAATAAACAATCATCTACTCCGTACCGTGACCCCACAATAAACACACACACCACAAGTTATAGTCTCAGAGATGAATATCCAAAAATAAAACAAGTCATTTTATTCCACAATTATATGCCATTACACCTTAAGGGTTTCTGAATAAATTTACATTTCTTTGCCATTATTACAATTCATAAAGATACATAAGTCTAGTACATCAAAAGTTGAAAGCCTAGCCTATTGGTAGTTCCTACCTCAGCTACAGCGACATCAACGCCTATAGGAAACTGCGAAACGTTTCCTATCCGCTCGCGAATTGGGAGCTTGGTCCTATTCATCTTGTCTATCAGATGTTGTGTGATGAAAGAAGAAAGCAAGGGTGAGCAACAAGCCCACCAAAATAATATGTATAATGATTTACATTATGTGAGCATCCTCATAGTACTCATGAAAGTCTTGGTCAAGTAAAAATGAACCAAGTTGATATTTAACGCGACCAAGTCGCAAAATATTCAGTATATACATATATACTTTTCAAAATCTTTGAAATACTCTGCCAGGCATAATATACACAGAGTTCCAGTTTATAAATGTATAAAAATATCGTTGCAAGGTGATCTCATATATCTAACCTTGTCTCAACGTTTTTCTGAAAATCTTTGTCATGCATAAGATAATCATTAACTAGATATAAGTTGAAAAGATGAAGTTACAAGATACTCCAATATACTTATATCTTTTCCGAATACTACTTGAACTACCACCATTCAATTTATAATTAGTTCATCCCATAGATGGATGAAGCTACACGACAAAACTTGTATAGAACTAATCTTTAAAATATCATCAAAATGAAATGAAGTTACGAGATACTTCATTTGATGAAAACATCATTTTGAAAACTCGACCCTGCCAACACTTAACAATCGCCCAGCTGTAGCCTTTCTATTGAAGTGCTCTGGGTAGTGTTGCAGAAATATCCAATTGGATGATGAACTCATTACGGGAGTTTGCCACTCCAGGAAGACCACTCACGATGATCAGTCGTAGTAGTGCAACCCCACCATTTTCTACATGTAGAGGAGAACAGTCGGATTTACTTATCAACCGAACACTGGACTCCTAAGGAATGGACCGTCTTAGCGGAACTTCTGGGCCATTTAGGCCAATATAATAAGGCTGGGCCGGCGCCACTCGACCACTTACGCCACTCCTAGTTCAGATGAAATCCAGGACTCTGAAACGTAAAGCTCATCCCCACTTTCCCCAAGTAGAAACTTGTTGATACGGCTTCACCAAGAAGTCGTATCTAGTTGGAAAGAAAAACTCACCGATATTTCCCAGGCGATGCCTGTTAATGGATTAACTTGTTCCAAGAATTTTACTTCCCGAGTGTTGGGTAAGTAATCAAAAACTCTTTTATCAAAACAGCAACCTTGTTGCGAATATAAAATACATCACAGAGCCGGACCCCTCAAATTTTTGAGCGAGTATTCAAGTCCCCTTTGAAGGAAGATCTTAAATTTGAAAATGAGTTTTGGGATTCGCTAGAACTTTTAAAATCATTTTGAAGACTCGAAAACATTTTTAAGAATGTTTGGAGTAATGTTGATTTAATAAAATAAATTAGTCCCAATATATTAGAAAATATCTGAATATTATTATTTAAATAAAATTCCCATAAGGGTAATCCTTATAAAAATAATTGAAGTAGAAGTTTTAAAACTCATACTTGAAATGAATAATAAATAACCAAAGATATACTTATACGAAAGTACGATCTTTATTTGAATAATCAAAAATAAGTTTGATTATCGAAACATTATTCTTTAATAAAATAAAGAATATTTATTAATAAAAGAAGCGGATTCATAAGCCCTCGAATGAATATTCAAAATAATATTCATTAAATAAAATAAACGGAGTCTTAAGCCCTCGAATGAATATTCACAATAATATTCATTAAATAAAATAAACGGAGTCATAAGTCCTCGAATGAATATTCAAAATAACATTCATTAAATAAAATAAGCGGAGTCATAAGTCCTCGAATGAATATTCAAAATAATATTCATTAAATAAAATAAGCGGAGTCATAAGTCCTCGAATGAATATTCAAAATAATATTCATTAAGTAAAATAAAGTTATCAAATAAACCTTATTCGAATAATAGTTTTGAAAACTATTCATATATATATATATAAATATATATATATATATTATACTCGGGAACATCGACTCCCGGTTTAGAAAATATTTACCTTTGGGTCCCCTATACGCAACTACTGCTTATCTCTAGCATAGATAATATGCAGTTCATAAGCAATTGAATCAACAATTAGATATCAAGATTATGAAACAGGCATGCATATATACCATATCAACATGCTCCAATATATCGCAAGATTTGCTAATAACAATCATGCACTTATCACAAGATAATGCATATACATATATACATCACAACAACAGTATAACGGGTAGAAAACTTGCCTGAGTGTTCCCAGAATAGACTTAAGCTTAGACTGGGTCCGGTAACCTATGAACAATAACATAATCTGGAATTAGACCACGGTCGCTTAAGAAACTAGTTTTTAACCACTTAGACCCTAACGTTCGCTTTTGCGCTTAGCGATTTACATAAGTCACTCGAGTACCCTCGGCTCCACCATTTTTAATAAATTAACCGTTACGAATTTTAAGGCAATTCTTTCGCGAGTACTCTACCAACTGCCTAATCCACTTTACATAATTGTTTCATACTCCAATTAGTCATTTAAGGGCCTTAACCAAGGTTTCAAAGTAAGACAAGGGGTAATGGTTCGTTCACGAAATGCCGTTACTTAAAACTGTCGTTTCTCCTAAACCGTACATCGGATTCAAGCGAACCACATATCAAAACGAAGCTTATGACATAATCTAACTAAAATGGAAAAGTCACAGATTCAATAGTTAGCTCTCTGTCCCGAACACTAAGAACAAGCAGTTGTATGAAATTGGGCATTACGACGACTATGTTTACGCGATTACCCAGTTTTAAACCACTCCAAACAACCACCATTCAACTCACAACCAACAATACAACCAACCCCCATCCAAACCTTACTACATCAGTCCCCAAACCTCAAGATTTTCCAATTTATACAACCCCACACATGAACTACTAGCTATACTTAAGTTTCATTAACTATAAACAAGATTTCAACATCCAAATCACTACAAATCCAATCCAAACTCTAAACATACAAGCCTCATGCTTCTCATTTACTATAACCATCAAAACCATCTTAATACTCAAAGTAAAGTTAAGGTTTGGAGGTGTTATACCTTCCTTGGAGTGATTAGAGCAGCTAGGAAGTCTTAGGGAGCCTCCTACAAGCTTGATCTTTCCAAAGAAATCAAGAACACAAAGTTAGGTTTTGAAGTTTCTAAAAGTCAGATTGGACGAACTGTTAAAACGAGGGTCTTGCCATGCTTATTTGGACGAGACTTGTGAACAAGAGTTGTAGGCCATCTCAATACCTTTCCAAAGAGCTATAGAACATACTATTTGAGTGAGTATTGAAGGAGATATGGTAGTTTGAAGTTGCTGCTCTGCTTTTGGCCGAGAGCTTCTTGTGGAAAAACAAAGTCAACTTCTCAATTTTTGTGTTATGATTTCTTTTGGCTTGGTTGCTTCTCTTGTTTGCTAATTAAATTTACCATGGTAAAAATTACATGGCTCACAATCAACCAACTAACCTTTCTATTTGTCATGCTTATGTCACCATGCCTATGTCATCTTTCTTATGTCATCTTCTTACACTTGTTTTCTTCTTATTGGTAAGATGACATCATCACCCACTAACCTCTTTGATTAACCCCTAATTACTTGGCTAATGACCGCTTATCTATTATATGGTTCGCTTAACTTTCGTTCTCGTTTATCGTTTGAGGGATCATACCCGGGATCTCACTACATAGGTTCCCTTAAACCTTTCTCAATATTTTATATTCCTTTTATGATCCTCTCTTATAATCCTTGAATTAAAATCCTTTTAATCATGTTACCTTATACTCAATTCTTTCTGTATCTGGTGGGTTTTCGGGAAAAATCAAAGGGTTCGAATTTGGATTCTGACGATCTTTACATACACTTATATACCATATAGAGTACTAATAAGATCTCAGAATATCAATAAAAGAACCCCTACATAGTGTGGTATGAAAAGTTTTCTTATTCAGCATAATCAGCAAAATCACTATTCATAAGGGTTACAAAAAGTTCAAATTTTTTTTGGGGTTATTACAGTCTCCCCTCCTTAGAAGGATTCCGTCCCGGAATCAGATAGAAAATGAATAGGGATACTTTCTTAACATTGCACTTTCTAACTCTCAAGCCAATTTTCCCACATTGTGGTTCTGCCACAAACCCTGACTAGCATGATAACCCTTCTTCTAAGCACTTGTCCATTTTTGATCTATAACCCTTCCTGGTTGCTCCATATAGGTTACGTTTGGTTGCATGTCTATGCGCTCATATGCCCCTATTTGTCTGGATCCGGTTTACACTTCCTTAACATTGATACATGGAACACGTTATGAACTTGCTAAGGTTCGGGGTAAGGCTAGATCATATGTTAACTTCCCAATATGACTTAATATATCCAAGGGTCCAACAATTCGTGGGCTTAGCTTTCCTTTCTTTTCGAACCATATCCATCCTTTCCAAGGGAATACCTATAACAGCACTAGGTCCCCTACTTCCTATTCTTTGTACTTTAGTGTCAAATCAACATACTTCTTATGTCTTCCCTCAAGGATCTCATAAGGCGATACCTCGATACTGACATACGATCGATTATCGTAAGAAAACTCAATCCGCGTTAAGTGATCATTCCAAATTTCTATCAAGTCTATTATACAGACTCTCATTATCTCATCTAGATCTACAGCTTTTGCTTCTCAATACCCACTCTTTTCCAGTTCGTAATCGTTACTATCTTCCGTACCAAATTTTTACTGATTACACTTTTGCTCGTTAGCGTTCTATAACCTTTTAATAATCCTGTAAACCTTAGTATCACGAACGCGTTAGAATCGGAATACCACCATACTTGGGACCACTTCATCTCTAGCTGCCTCCATCTTCGAAAGCTTGGTCCTTCATATAGAAGTAAAAGAATTTATTGAGAGATCACTATGATCATGAACACTTGTTACATTGCATAGTTAGTACAGAAGGTGGCCAGCCTTTAGTACTTGACAAGCAATTAAATAATAGATGGTATCCTACTAGGCTTCTATCACACAGATAGATAGTCATTCGGCAATACCTCCCCTTCTGGAAGGGTTGTTCTTCTCAGCTTATATGAAATGAAAAGGAGAGAAAAGAACGAATTGAAGAGAATTGTATATATATAAAATATACTTCCACAAAATATCTGGCTTGAAATCTACCTCTGAACTACAGAGGTTTGTCATAGGTGAACAAAACATATACGTATATATATCAACATCAAGTATTATAGTATCGTATTTCACGTGTCTGAATATTTACTAATTGTCCATCATTCTATGGACCCATGCTCTTGCTCGAGCTTATAAACAATCACCTTTGAAACTCTCCCGACATCGAAAATCGAATCTGGGATTTCATTCTAGACGTCATCGTTATTAGAATTCTATGCTTGCATCGCAACCTTCCTCGTATAGTAATATGACTCTCTATTGATAAGAGGAATAAGTATTCAATAGGTAGATAATCGACTTAATTAGCCTATCAATGATAACTTATACACCACCATGACCCGATTAGTGGTACTCACTCTCAACATCCATTCCAATACAACTCTCACGGTTGTAAGTAATCGGCCCATTACTCACAGAATCATTCCTGCATTACTATGGCCCACCGTTGACCTACTGTAGTCATTCTTTTTCCAGGAAGTTTTAATAGCTAACCGTACGGAGTCCATTCATATCATATCGAATCCTTCTAAGGAGGTAACATAATCACCATTCATGATTCGTGAAGAACATTCCTGATCCTGACGTACATACATGACATGAAGCAGATAAAATTGCAGAAGAGTTTCAATCAAAGCAACGATAGCAGGCTAATACCATTATTAACCATATTTCTTTACTGCGAGATATGAATCTCAAAGGTTCATTTAGTCCTTTCGTAACATGCTCCTGGCTTATCTCAAGATAGGACCTTCTAAGATCGAAAGCCCGCTCACGGTGATTACATGAATTAAATCTTTACCAAACTACTATTTCGGTTGAGTACCGCACAGTCATCAGAAGGAATGTCAATCTTTCACACCATAATACAACTTCACGGAATTAACCATTATCACTGTATTCCTCTGGCACGAGCGCCGATAATTGTCCTCTTACACTTAAAGTGCTGGCCACCTCTTTGGCCTTTCCTGATAGTAAAATTTCCTTACAATCAATGTCATTTTAACCACCTCCAACTAAATTTTCTACCTCATTTCAATCACCGCTTATGTGAAAATGCTTCTCTTAAGTCCTGGTGAGAAAAAAAATCACCATTTTTCCATAAGTCATTGCCTTAGTCTTTAGATGTGAACATTATCACGATTGACTCTTGATCATACTTAGGACGTCTTTTATTTTGGGTCCTTCTTGATATCACCAATCTCGACCCTTATTGGGTCAATCTATACTTTCTTATGGTTCAACACGTGCCCCACCTGGCATTATTATAATTATGTCACATTTCCTTTATCAAATTTTTATTCTTGAGAACTTCGAATATTACCTTTCTCCTTATAAAACCTCTAAGGTTATTTTTAAATCGTTCCTCCTATATTCCCTAGATACAGGGCATATCAAAACATCATTTACTAATACTAGAACCATTGTCTATACACTTCTGAAAAATTTCTCCACTGATCCTTAAAGGTTGTTGTTACCTTAATCCTTTCCAATTCATACTGTCAAAACTCATGTTGTCCCTATTAAGGGCGAAATGCCAACCTTTATGCATTCCCCTAGGATTCATCTCAAGTTATTGAGGTTCTATCCTTAATTCCACCTTTAAAAAGGTACACGCATCCTTCCATGGATAAATAAAGTCATTTATCCCTGATTAGGGTATCTTATTCAATCATTTCCACCTCGATAGTCTATACCAAATTTCACAATAGCATCCTTATTCAAGTTAAGGTCAATCCATATGGCCTCCAAAATATAAAAAATGGTTATTCACTTTTCCTTCCTAATTTGGTAATGATCACATGGATGTTCTGGAAGATATTGGTCGTGTTCAACGTGAACTTCTTCTTAATAAATCCTTATTTACTTTTGTTGTTTATCTCAACAGTCATCTCAGTGTTGGGATATCTTTTGTACTTGGTGTCTCCCTTTTGGGTATCAAGTCACAGGTGTTACATACACTTTCCATTTTTGAAGGTTACTTCCTTCATCCAATTTCCTAATTTCTTACTTTCTTGTCTCTTCCGTCTATACGCGTCTCATTATTTATCCTTCGAACTATCTCAAGGTTTCCTCGAATCCTCCTAACTTAAAGGGGATAAAATATATGTATCTCTTATTCCTTCAATCATCAATTTTAACTCATGGTGAATCACCCTCATCCTGACGATTACATACTTTTTTATTTCCGTTGCTACGAGTCTTTAGGGTTTCCTCATACCCAACTCGCTTATCATTCCTCAAACTCTATTGCCTTTATATTCCTTTCCACTTCAGTTTCTTTTTATTTACCTCTCTCTTACATTCATTTCACGAACCCACTAATCATTGACTTCAAACATCACGTTGTTCTGGGATTCTTGTCATCAGAACGAATCTTGACAACTTTTACAACTTAGTTTCATAATTCATCATACTCGTCCGCCTTTGTTCTGGCTCTAAAGCTTATACACTATCTCCATAACCTTGGGAATTACTTTCCCGAAAATAATTGACTGAACTTTAATCAGTTTATTCTAACCTCTGGCTCCGTGCCTTTCTTGGTCTTTCACCAGCGGGTGGCCTCTCTCTTAGGAAGGTAAGTAATAAAAACAGTCTTTTGCGCTTCGTCAATCATTTAGAATCTCGAATGATTCCTTTATTTCTTTTAGCCAGGCCCTTGCCTCGACTGGGTCAGCTTGTTCCTTGGAACTCTGAGAGCTTAGCGACTTAAAGGTCATGAAAGGATTTCCTAACGCATTGTTTCCTCAAGGTGGTGGTTGGGAATAAAATTATAAGTTCTGTTTAGACAGGTCCATAAATTTCCGTATAGGAGTACCATCTCGGGTCTCCTTATCTTGCTCGACTTCTATTTTCTCAGTATGAAATGTTTCATTCTTCACCCATAATCAGGGTTATCTTATACGTTAAAATCCCTGTTTTTCATTTCATTATATTATGGGTTCTTTCTTTCTTGATGGCAACCTCCCTGACTATCACATTCAGGGTTTGCCCTAAATCTTATTCCTCGAACTATGACTTTCATCTAAGATCTCGTCCTTAAGCTCTTGAACGTTTGGAGCCCAAATTCTGTAGAAATACCTCATTATTCCCTTATCATCTTTCTCGGTATTAATCTCTTCTCTATTCATTGGCTCCCTGCCTTCATTTATCACTTCTTCTTGGCACAATATGATCTTTTTCAATAATTTGGTCTGCATTACAATCTCAACCAACTTTTCAGTACCAGCTCCGGTTACCTTCACTTCTATTTCCATTTTCTCAAAGTCTCTCATCAATTCTCCCAAAGACATTATCGTCTGGAGTATCTCCTTTCTACTAAGGGTGTTAGCCACCATATTGGCTTTCCCTGGATGATAAAGAATCTCATAATCGTAATCCTTGATTTAGCTCTAACCACCTCCTCTGGTGTATGTTAAGCTCTTTCTGCGTGGAAATATACTTGAGCTCTTATGGATTGTGTAAACCTTGCACTTCTATCCATACAAGTAGTGCCTCCAATCTTTAGGGCAAAACTATTGCCACGAGCCCAAGCTCATGGGTGGGGATATCGAATTTTATATTCCCTTAATTATCTTAACGCGTACGCGATTTCCTTGTTGTGCTGTATAAGAAGCACCATAATTCCTTATGCGAAGCGTCACTACACATCATAACATCTCATTTCCATCTGGCAATGCCAACATAGGGGCCGTCACCAATCTTTGCTTCAGTTCTTAAAAGCCATTCTCTCATTTCTCTGTCCATTCGAACTTCTCAGTCTTACGAGTAAGCCGCGTTAAAGGGGCTACTATCTTTACAAACTTTAACGAACCTCCGGTAGTGACCGGCCAATCCTACCTCTGGTAGTCTCCCTAACCATGATTATCAATTCATCAGTGGTCCTTTATTCATTCTTGTCAGGATCCTCCACGGGATCCTTGCTGGAGGATCCTCCTCAGCAACAATCCCTTCTAGGACAACATCCTCAACTACTACATCCTCAATATGAACATCATCCGGTCCTGCGTTAGGACGCTCTATCGGATCCACAATTCGATCTCCAATTAGTAATAAAACATCATCGCGCGGTTGCTCCACAACCTCAGGGTTCGGAGTCCCGCTACCATATACTATAGCGAACTACGCTTCTATCACAATATTTATAAGGGTTCCCATAAGGGTTTTAACTGTCAGTACTACGTTAGGTAGTCCGACCATGAACTTGGCAGGAGTTCTTATTATGTTGGTGAACTTATTATTTTAACGTCACATCATCTCTGAGGTTTATAACGCTTGGCTCTGATACCATTTCTGTAACACCCCCAAATCCGGGGTCGGGGATCCGGGTTGTCACGAGTTCCATTTCCCTTAATAACACCCAATCTTAATAAATAATCAACTACTCCGTACTGTGACCCCACAATAAACACACACACCACAAGTTATAGTCTCAGAGATGAATATCCAAAAATAACACGAGTCATTTTATTCCACAATTATATGCCATTACACCTTAAAAGGGTTTCTGAATAAATTTACATTTCTTTTCCAGTATTACAATTCATAAAGATACATAAGTCTGGTACATCAAAAGTTGAAAGCCTATCCTATTGGTAGTTCCTACCTCAGCTACAGCGGCATCAACGCCTATAGGAAACTGCGGAACGTTTCTTATCCGCTCGCGAATTAGGAGCTTGGTCCTGTTCATCTTGTCTATCTGATGTTGTGTGATGAAAGAAGAAAGCAAGGGTGAGCAACAAGCCCACCAAAATAATATGTATAATGATTTACAATATGTGAGCATCCTCATAGTATCATGAAAGTCTTGGTCAAGTAAAAATGAACCAAGTTGATATCTTAACGCGACCAAGTCGCAAAATATTCAGTATATACATATATACTTTTCAAACTCTTTGAAATACTCTGCTAGGCATAATATACACAGAGTTCCAGTTTATAAATGTATAAAAATATCGTTGCAAGGTGATCTCATATATCTAACCTTTTCTCAAGGTTTTTCTGAAAATCTTTGTCATGCATAAGATAATCATTAACTAGATATAAGTTGAAAATATGAAGTTACAAGATACTCCATTATACTTATATCTTTTCCGAATACTACTTGAACTACCACCATTCAAGTTATAATTAGTTCATCCCATAGATGAAGCTACACGACAAAACTTGTGTAGAATTAATCTCTGAAATATCATCAAAATGAAATGAAGTTACGAGATACTTCATTTGAGGAAAACATCATTTTGAAAACTCGACCCTGCCAACACTTAACAATCGCCCAGCCGTAGCCTTTCTATCGAAGTGCTCTGGGTAGTGTTGCAGATATATCCAATTGGATGATGAACTCATTACGGGAGTTTGCCGCGCCAGGAAGACCACTCACGATGATCAGTCGTAGTAGTGCAACCCCACCATTTTCTACATGTAGAGGAGAACAGTCGGATTTACTTGTCAACCGAATACTGGACTCCTAAGGAATGGACCGTCTTAGCGGAACTTCTGGGCCATTTGGGCCAATATAATAAGGCTGGGCCGGCGACACTCGACCACTTACGCCACTCCTAGTTCAGATGAAATCCATGACTCTGAAACATAAAGCTCGTCTCCACTTTCCCCAAGTAGAAACTTGTTGATACGGCTCCACCAAGAAGTCATATCTAGTTGAAAAGGAAAACTCACCGATATTTCCCAGGCGATGCCTGTTAATGGATTAACTTGTTCCAAGAATTTTACTTCCCGAGTGTTGGGTAAGTAATCAAAAACTCTTTTATCAAAACAGCAACCTTGTTGCGAATATAAAATACATCACAGAGTCAGATCCCTCAGATTTTTGAGCGAGTATTCAAGTCCCCTTCGAAGGAAGATCTTAAATTTGAAAATGAGTTTTGGGATCCGCTATAACTTTTAAAATCATTTTGAAGACTCGAAAACATTTTTAAGAATGTTTGGAGTAATGCTGATTTAATAAAATAAATCAGTCCCAATATATTAGAAATTATCTGAATATTATTATTTAAATAATAGTCCCATAAGGGTAATCCTTATAAATATAATTAAAGTAGAAGTTTTAAAACTCATACTTGAAATGTGATAGGGATAAATAAATCCTGATTGTATAATTAAATATTGCAAGGTGTGGGCTGCTAGGCCCAATAAGAAGATGTATGACATTCAGACCAAGAAGGTCAACATATTGATCAGGCCTGATGGACCAGATCAGGCCTGATGGAACAAAGAAGGCCCAAAAGCCCTGATTATTTATTAATTTCGTAATTAATAAATAAAGGAGGAAAATAGCTATTAAGATAAGTCCTAGTGGGGATATAAATCCTTGTAGATTGGCCTTAAGGGGACCTAAAAGGATAAGGAATCAGTTTCCTACTATCTAGGACTCCAAAGTCCATTCTAATTATGAGACTTGCCCACCAAGTCTCCTATACCAAGTCCAATTCAAGGACTCTCAACATCTATATAATGGGTCTCACCTCACACATCAGAACTACGTTTTTTGACTTGATCCTTGGCAATCAGCAAGGTACGTAGGCATCTTGTTAAGGCAGATTGAGTCACGAAACACAAGAGCAGTCAAAATCGAGCCTTGAAGCTCACGTTCCTTATTATTAGATACAGCAATTATATATATTAGTTTTAATCCATAACATTTGGCGCCGTCTGTGGGAAGTGAACAACAACCATGGCGAGAACACGGAGAATAACTAGCGCTCTGGAGGAGGGAACACCATCAGGGACAACTCAGTTAATTTCGTCAACCGTGGAGATTCCTCCCCACTCAACTTATGCATCTACTCAAGCGGAAACCCAGATAGGGGCAACTCAACCTCAGCCACAAGGGATGACTCCCCCGACTATTCAAGGTACGAATCCTCAAGTTCAACAAGTACATATACCTGTGAATTCTCGACCCGTCGGGTATGAATATTCAACTGTTGTTACTACTAACCCCCCTAATGGGATGCCCCTTTACCCTGAGGTTGGAGGAAGTGGATATGCTGGGCGAAGTGAAGCATGAGGGCAATCGCCCCCTTATATACGAGGTTTGGCTCCTATCCCCGAGGATCGGGAATTTTCTGGTCCTTACACTGAGAGAGATTCCGAATCTTCGGATGATGAAGTGGCCCCAAGAAGGAGACGTCCATGCAAGGAGCCGATAGCTGATGAAAGGCAACGCCCTCGAAGCACCCAAGGGGCGAATCCCCAAGAAGTGCAGGAGAGGATCAGGGCTCATGAGGCTGAGATCCAAAGGCTGAGGCGTGACTTGGAAGCTCACCAGGCCACCAGACCCCAGATTCCTCCTAGGGGGAGAAATCATCCTCCTGTCATAGACCTGGATGGTCCGGTACGAAGAAGGGCTGTCTTCCAAAGAACTGATCCAAGCAATCTCCTTCCCTTTGGAGATCCTGATGATCCAACTCCACCCTGCACAGAAGAAATAATGAATGCCCATATCTCAAGGAAATTCAAGATGCCCACTATCAAAGCCTATGATGGCACCGGAGACCCCGCTAACCATGTCAGGACATTCTCTAATGCACTGCTGCTGCAACCCGTGAATGACGCTATTAAGTGTCGGGCCTTCCCTCAAACCCTGTCAGGTATGGCTCAAAGATGGTACAGTCGCTTACCCCCAAACTCTATTGGATCGTCCAGAGAGTTAAGTCAGGCTTTTATTAAGCAATTCATCAGCGGGAGAGTCCATGAGAAAAGTTCAGCATCTCTTATGAGTATTGTGCAGGGAGCTAAGGAATCCTTGAGAGATTACCTGAATCGTTTCACAAAAGAGGCTTTAAAAGTCCCGGACCTTGATGATAAGGTAGCCATGATAGCACTGCAACAAGGAACTAGGGACCAGTTTTTCAAGATGTCCTTGGCCAAACGTCCCCCTGAAAGTATGTTGCAGCTCCAAGAGAGGGCAGGGAAGTATATCAAGGTTGAAGAAAGTATGAGGAAGACCGTAGTAAGTAATGAGCCCGCTGGAGGCAAGAAGCGGAAAACTGATCTAGAATATATTGCAAAGGACAAATATCCTAGAACCGAACAAAACCCTGATTCAACCCCCAAGAAGGGAGGACCTGGGCAAAAGTTCACTGAATACGCTAAGTTGAATGCTTGTAGAAGTCAGATTTTGATGGAGATTGAGAAAGATAGAGATATTCGCTAGCCTAAGCCCTTGAAGGCTGATCCCGCCAAACTAGATAAGAGCAAGTATTGCAGGTTTCACAAGGATGTTGGCCATGACACCGATGAGTGTAGGCAATTGAAACATGAAATTGAGTTTTTGATTCGAAAAGGAAGATTGAACAAGTATATTGGAGATGGAGGGGACAGAAATAATAGTGGAAGGAGGAATTTTGAAGATCGTAGGAGGGACCAAGACGATCAGGGGCGGAATCCCCAACCTAGAGGGCCGGTTATAAATGCAATTTTTGGAGGACCACGACGCCCTCGAGGACCTGTGGTAAACACGATCTTTGGAGGTCCGACTGCTGCTGGATTGTCTAAAAATTCAAGAAAGGCATATACTAGAGAGGTTATGCATATTGTTGGAGAAGCCCCGAAGAGGGCCAGGACAGAAGTAACATTGGCTTTTGATGATTCTGACCTAGAGGGCGTAAAGTTTCCTCATGACGACCTGTTGGTCATAAATAGCCCGGTTAAGAGGTTTCTTGTGGATAATGGTGCTTCTGTGGATATATTGCTCCACGACGCCTTTCTAAGGATGGGGTATAACGATTCCCAGTTGACACCAACCGACATGCCGATATATGGATTTGCTGGAGTAGAATATCCTGTGGAAGGAATAATCAAACTGCCAACCACCATAGGTACGGAACCAAGACAAGCAACGCAGATGTTGGATTTCGTGGTAGTAAAGGCTAGTTCAACTTATAATGCTATCATGGGGAGAACAGGGATACATGCCTTTAAGGCTGTCCCCTCTTCCTACCATTCAATTATGAAGTTTCCCACCCGAAACAGGATTGGAGAAGAGAGAGTAGATCAAAAAATGACTAGAAGCTGTTATGTGGCCTCTTTGAGGGCAGATGGAGTCGGGGGGTAGGTTCTTCCTATTGAAGATATGGATGTCCGAGAAAATGACGAGAAGAGAGGAAAGCCAGCAGAAGACTTGGTTTCGGTTCCTTTAGACCCCGAGAATCCCAAGAGGATGACTTTCATTGGAGCCACATTAGAGGAGCCCCTTAGAGGGAAGTTGGTGAAATTTTTGCAAGAAAATAGTAATGTGTTTGAATGGTCAGTAGCTGATATGTCAGGCATAGACCCGGAATTGATTACTCACAGGTTAAACGTGGATCCAAGCCGGAAGACAGTGAAACAAAAGAAAAGAAATTTTGCCCCGGAAAGACAAGAGGCTATAAAACAGGAAGTAGAAAAGCTCTTAGAGGCTGGTTTCATTGAGGAGATCCAATTTCCGGAGTGGTTAGCAAACCCTGTAATGGTAAGGAAAGCTAATGGAAAGTGGAGGATGTGTATAGAATTTACCGATTTGAATGATGCATGCCCTAAAGACTGTTTTCCGATTCCAAGGATCGATACTTTGATTGATGCCACTGCTGGGCATGAGATGCTGAGTTTCATGGATGGATTTAGCGGATACAACCAGATCAAAATGTATAAGGATGACATTCCAAAGGTATCATTCATCACTGACTTTGGTGTTTATTGTTATCTTGTTATGGCGTTTGGTCTCAAGAATGCAGGAGCCACCTATCAAAGGTTGGTGAATAAAATTTTTAAGGACTTTATTGGGAAAACTATGGAAGTCTATGTTGATGACATGTTAGTCAAGAGTCTAGTAAAGACTGATCATATAACCCATTTGAGGGAAGCTTTTGAGGTCCTGAGGTACCACAAGATGATGTTGAATCCTACGAAGTGTGCTTTCGGAGTAGGATCTGGGAAATTCTTGGGATTGATGGTCTCAAAGAGAGGAATTGAGGCTAACCCCGATAAAATAAAGGCGATCCTGGACATGGAACCTCCAAAAACTGTCAAGGATGTTCAGAAACTCACCGGAAGGGTTGCTGCACTAGGACGATTCGTCTCCAAGTCAGGAGACAAGTGCCTATCATTCTTCAAGTCACTAAAGAACATCAAGGACTTTGTATGGAATGAGGAAAACCAGAAGGCATTCGAAGAGTTAAAGAAGTATATGACTCATGCCCCGTTGTTGGCCAAACCATCTTTGAATGAAGTTTTATTCTTGTACTTGGCTGTTTCAGAGAGCGCCTTGAGCGCGGTGTTGATTAAGGAGGAACTGAAAGTTCAGAAACCCGTATACTATGTCAGCAAAATTTTGCATGGTGCTGAGTTGAATTATTCAACTATTGAGAAATTTGCTTTAGCCTTGGTAATGACTTCGAGAAAGCTGCGTCCTTATTTTCAGGCTCACCAGATTGAGTTGCTAACAAATCAGCCCCTGAGAAATATCATTCACAGTCCCAAGGCAAGTGGGAGATTGATTAAGTGGGAAATAGAGCTGGGAGAGTTCGATCTCAAGTATAAGCCATGTACGGCAATAAAAGCCCAGGCACTAGTTGACTTCGTGGTGGAATGTACCATACCCAACCAAGAAGTCGGGGGGCAGGAAGATGCCATACCTCAAGACAAGGGAGTCGATAATGGGGGCAAAGAGAAGGATGATAAAGAATATTGGGTTCTCTATTTTGATGGAGCATCAAAAACAAACTCCAGTGGAGCAGGATTGGTTTTGCAAAGCCCTGATGGGTTCTTAATTGAGTATGCTATGAAGCTAGACTTCCCAACCACAAACAATGAGGCAGAATATGAAGCCCTGATAGCTGGCCTTGGTCTAGCTGGGACACTTAGAGTCAAAAACTTAAAGGTCCGGGGAGACTCGAAGCTGATCATATCCCAGGTAAAGGGAGAATTTGAGGCAAGGGATGATACGATGGCTAAGTATGTCCGCCTAGTAAGGGCTGTGATGACCCAATTTAATGAATGCCATGTTGAACACATTCCAAGGGAAGAAAATGCTAAGGCAGATGCGCTATCAAAGTTTGCTTCATCTGAGATAGAAGAAAGTTCGGGAAGTGTGTACTTCCATGTTTTGAAGACACGAAGCATAAATGTTAAGCTCGTGGCTCCCATAGGCCTGAGGACGTCATGGATTGATCCAATCAAGGCTCACATTCAAATCGGTTGGTTGCCAAGTGATGCAACTGAAGCACGGAAGTTAACTGTTCGAGCACTAAGGTACTCTTTGATAGATGGGATTCTTTACAAAAGATCTTTCGTGGTTCCCTACTTGAGGTGTCTCAGGCCCGATGAGGCACGCTTGGCTCTTGAAGAAGTGCATGAAGGTATTTGTGGACAACACTTGGGGGCAGGGCCTTGGCTCATAAGATAACTCGTCTAGGCTTTTATTGGCCTGAAATGATGGCTGATACCAAAGAATATGTGAAGAAGTGTGACCGCTGTCAGAAACATGCACCTGTTGTTAGACAACCTCCCGAGATGCTGACATCTATCAACTCGCCTATTCCCTTTGCTATGTGGGGGATGGATATTCTAGGGCCTTTCCCTATGGCCACGGCACAAAGGAAGTTCCTGATTGTAGCCATTGATTATTTCACTAAGTGGATTGAAGCCAAACCCTTGGCCAAAATCACAACTAAACAGGTTGCACAATTCCTGTGGGAAAACATTATGTGCCGATATGGAATTCCCCGTGTCCTAGTCACCGACAATGGAACGCAGTTTAACAATGAGGAATTCAAGAAGTATTGTGAAGAAAATGAAATTGAGTTACTGTTCACCTCCGTGGCTCACCCACAAGCCAATGGGCAAGCAGAAGTAGCAAATCGAATAATCATGGATGGACTAAAGAAGAGGATCGATAAGTCAAGAAATAATTGGGTGGATGAGATACTTCCCATATTATGGCCCTATAGGGCTAATTGTAGAGTCACGACAGGAGCAACTCCCTTTATGTTGGCGTATGGGGCAGAAGCAGTAGTTCCAGTGGAGATATCAAATTCCTCTCCAAGGATTCAGGCTATCAATGCTGAGGAAAATGAGGAAGGACAAAGGTTGGATCTAGACTTAATCGATGAAGTGCGAGATGAAGCACATGCAAAGATAGTAGAGTATCAGAAGAAGGCTTCATTCTACTACAACTTAAGGGTTAAAGAAAGGTTCTTTAAACAAGGTGACCTAGTCTTGAAGAAGATAGAAGCTTCTGGGGTAGGACAGAAAGGGAAACTTGCCCCAAATTAGGAAGGGCCGTATAAAGTCAAGAGCGTTCAGGGTAGAGGAACCTACAAGCTGGAGACTATGGATGGTTTTGAAGTCCCGAGAACCTGGCACACACGAAACCTGAAGGTTTACTACGTGTAAGATAGTCAAAGTACGATTCTCACTTATCATTGTGACAAGTAGGTTTAAAAGCACCTTGAAGCTTTGTTTGCGTAGGATTTTTATTTTTTAGCTATTATTGATCAGGATCGAACCCATATTATGTATGGTTTTGGAAAACCAGACTTAAAATTGAAGAGTTCGAAATTGTTTCAACCTATGGATGTTTGAGTTGAGATAATACTTGTGTGGCCCATTAGGCCAAGTTTGAATGCATATTAAAGTATCGGAAAAATAAAGGAGAGAGATGCGAATAAGGAAAGTAGCATATAAAATAACCCCGGAGGGTAATAAGTTTTAATACAAACAAAAGTCCAGACATAAGTTAAGGATAAAATTACAGAATAAAAAAAACTACTCCTCAATGAGGGAGCCTTCATTCTCTTGCTCCTTATCAGCGCCTTCAGCATCCTTCGCAGGAGAAGCGGGAGGAGAAACAGTGTTAGGATCCAAGATGCGATCATCTAGCTGAGGGGAGTTAAAGAAGGCATCTATGCTGTCCTCCGACTCAGCCTGCTCGGGACTTATAAAGTCCTTGGGGTCGACTAAGCCCGGGTGCTTCTCAGAAACCGCCTTTACGATCGCATCCCATCCCTGAGTAAACTGTAGGGAATAAAGACCCTCATCATGAATCTCCATGAGATTCTTAAACTTGTCAGAATCCATGTAGTCATCAATGAGCTTATCCTTATCGCTCCTAAGTTTCACCAGCTCGGAATGAGCCTTAGCCAGCTCCTCTTTCTTCGTGTCCAGCTTCTTCTCCAGGACCTTGGCTCTCTCCTCCCATTTCTTCATCTCCTTCTTAAACCCATATGAGTTACCCTTCCAGGACCTAGCCTGGTGGAGGGCCGCCTGGAAGTAGGTATTACTCTGCAAAGAAATATGTATGAGTTAGCACAAGTTCGTTGAAATACGAGAAAGTTGGGATTCAAAGAAAAAGAGAAAAAAGAAAGTTATCGCAGCTTGGGCTTGAGAACCCAGAAGCTCAATAGTCTCGATATCACTCCCCGTAACAATGTCAGTAAAGTCGTGGGGAGTGATGGAATGGTACGACCAATCCTTAGCATGTCTGGTGGATCCAACCACCGTATCGCTCCTCCTAAAGCCCCAGTTTGGCCTGAAGGAATGTGCCTTAAGTGGAGGATCCACATCGTCCCCCAACTCGACCATCGGGACGTGGGGCTTAAGAAAAGAAGGACCGTCAGGTTTGCTCCTGGGGTCCTTGTTTAGCTTGGCCCTCTTCTGGCGGCCTGACACCCCTTCCTTGGGCCTGTTGACATTATTGATGGCCTCGCAAGCTGAAAAAGAAAGATAGAAAGAATATTAAATTGCAGGAGAGATAAAACGTTATAATTAAAGGGAAGGAAAAATGGTTATCCAGTTATAAATTTACCCTTATCACTGGCCTGAGAGAGACCAACTTTCTTCAGAGAAAACTCCTCTAAGAGGGTCCAGGTGTCTGTTTTCCCATCATCTGAAATTAAGGCTTGGTAGGCCACCTCCTCCTCATCAGATAATCTGATGCTACCTGGACTCCCATCTGATACTTTGCAAAAGGGCCTACGAAAGAGTGTGGCCCAATCACCCCCAGCCCAGGTCAGCCTCACAAACTCGTCCCTCCATTTGGGGTTATTCTCAACTATGGAATTACTATCGAAGATATGAGGGATTTTGGGTCGTTGACGAATTAAAACCCAACCTGGTTGACTCATGGCGCTATTATAGAATTGGAAAACTTTCCTAAAGACAGCTACGGAAAGAGGAAAATTGTTTCTAAGACAAAGGACCATAAAACATATAATGTTCCTCCAAGCGTTAGGAGGAGTTGACAAGGGTTAATTTGTACATCGGCAAGTAAGCGAGGAATAAATTCATGGAATGGGAACCTGAGACCCGCGGTCAGGGCTCCTCGATAGATAAACAAAGTATCCCCCTCCCAATCACAAGTCCTATCCCCAGGGGCGGCTGGAGTGAACCTAAGGTGGGGTGGAAGTCTGTACAGGGTGTTCATGGACTCTATCCTACCATCTAACTCATGAAAGGTGTTACCAAGATTATACGAATCTAACTCAGATAGAGAGGGATATTCATCGCCTCTCGAGTTAATCATATCAAGTAGGAAAGTATATGGAGATTGAATTTGAATGTTTGTACCTCTATTAGAGACATTCATCTTCTGCAAACGATCCAAGTCACGATCCGCCATTAAATGCTTCGGTTGAAGGCTTGAAACCCAGAAAAACCTGAGAAAGGTGGAGCTGCGGTGGCTGAGGTCGCCGGAAATCGCCTTCTCAAAGGGAGAACTCTAGAGAGATTTGTGAGAGAAAATGAGAAATGTGAAGTGAAGTGAGGATTCTCACTTCACACTACACTTATATAGGCGAAAAGCTTGGAATACGAGGCGTTTCTAGGCCCATTTAGTCAGGCCCAACCTAAAAGCCCATCTACTAGAAATATCAGGAATAATCTAGAAGCTCCTGTGGAAAATGAAGGGTCCAAAATCGACCAGAATTTTAAAATGATTCGATCAGAGTCCTAATCGACAAAGAAGAAAATCCTAATCGATACTTCAATCGATCAAGAAGGAAGAAACCTATTAAGTTCGATCAGAGTCCTGATCGACGCCAAACAGGATCCTGATCGATACCTCATTCGAACAGAAGGAAAGAAATCCCCTAAGTTCGATCAAAGTCCTTATCGACCCCAAAAAGGATCCTGATCGATATCTCATTCGAGCAAGAAGGAAGAAAACCACTAAGATCGATCAGAGTCCTGATCGACACAGAAGAGGATCCAGATCGATATTTTATTCGATCAGAACGGTAGAAAGCCACCTAGTTCGATCAGAATCCTGATCGAAATCGATCAGGAATTCTGGTCGATTATGCCCATGTTTCAGTCGACTAGAGTGTCACTTTGAAGGCCAGTTTGATCAGAGTCCTGATCGAAATCGATCAGGAATCCTGGTCGATTCCGCATAGATCCTGATCGAAGATCCCGTCGACCAGAATGTTACTTCCTGAGCTAGTTCGATCAGGATCCTGATCGAAATCGGTCAGGAATCCTGATCGATTTTTTATACATCCTGGTCGATTTTAAGCCAGAAAATTAGGGAAAAATCCAGAAATTAAGGATAAATCCCAAAAAATTAGGGAAAAATCTAGAAATTAAGGATAAATCCCAGAAAATTAAGGAAAAATCCAGAAATTAAGGATAAATCCCAGAAAATTAGGGAAAATCCATAAATTAAGGATAAATCCCAGAAAATTAGGATAAATCCTGAAATTAAGGATAAATCCCAGAAAATTAGGATAAATCCCAGAAAATTAGCGAAAAACCCAGAAATTAAGGGAAAAATCCAGAAAATTAGGGAAAAATTCCTGGAAATTAAGATAATTCCTGAATTAAAGGAAAAATCGTTGTAAATGTGTAGGTCGCTCCACACTTTACACAAAAACGAAACTCTGTAAGGGAATGGATAGACTTAACTTTTGCGAAACCTAATCAATGTTTCCCAAAAGTTGGGGGGCAAATGATAAGGATAAATAAATCCTGATTGTATAATTAAATATTGCAAGGTGTGGGATGCTAGGCCCAATAAGAAGATGTATGACATTCAGACCAAGAAGGTCAACACATTGATCAGGCCTGATGGACCAGATCAGGCCTGATGGAACAAAGAAGGCCCAAAAGCCCTGATTATTTATTAATTTCATAATTAATAAATAAAGGAGGAAAACAGCTATTAAGATAAGTCCTAGTGAGGATATAAATCCTTGTAGATTGGCCTTAAGGGGACCTAAAAGGATAAGGAATCAGTTTCCTACTATCTAGGACTCCAAAGTCCATTCTAATTATGAGACTTGCCCACCAAGTCTCCTATACCAAGTCCAATTCAAGGACTCTCAACATCTATATAAGGGGTCTCACCCCACACATCAGAACTACGTTTTTTAACTTGATCATTGGCAATCAGCAAGGTACGTAGGCATGTTAAGGCAGATTAAGTCATAAAACACAAGAGCAGTCAAAATCGAGCCTTGAAGATCACGTTCCTTATTATTAGATACAGCAATTATATATATTAGTTTTAATCCATAACAAAATGAATAATAAATAACCAAAAATATACTTATACGAAAGTACGATCTTTATTTGAATAATCGAAAATAAGTTTGATTATCGAAACATTATTCTTTAATAAAATAAAGAATAATGTTTACCTTTGGGTCCCCTATACACAACTACTGCTTATCTCTAGCATAGGTATTATGCAGTTTATAAGCAATTGAATCAACAATTAGATATCAAGATTATGAAATAGACATGCATATATACCATATCAACATGCTCAAATATATCGCAAGATTTGCTAATAACAATCATGCACTTATCACAAGATAATGCATATACATATATACATCACAACAACAATATAACGGGTAGAAAACTTGCCTGAGTGTTCCCGGAATAGACTTAAGCTTAGACTGGGTCCGGTAACCTATGAACAATAACATAATCTGGAATTAGACCACGGTCGCTTAAGAAACTAGTTTTTAACCACTTAGACCCTAACGTTCGCTTTTGCGCTTAGCAATTTACATAAGTCGCTCGAGTACCCTCGGCTCCACCATTTTTAATAAATTAACCGTTACGAATTTTAAGGCGATTCTTTCGCGAGTACTCTACCAACTGCCTAATCCACTTTACATAATTGTTTCATACTCCAATTAGTCATTTAAGGGCCTTAACCAAGGTTTCAAAGTAAGGCAAGGGATAATGGTTCGTTCGCGAAATGCCGTTACTTAAAACGGTCGTTTCTCCTAAACCGTACATCGGATTCAAGCGAACCACATATCAAAACGAAGCTTATGACATAATCTAACTAAACATGGAAAAGTCACAGATTCAATAGTTAGCTCTCTGTCCCGAACACTAAGAACAAGCAGTTGTATGAAATTGGGCATTACGACGGCTATGTTTACGCGATTACCAAGTTTTAAACCACTCCAAACAACCACCATTCAACTCACAACCAACAATACAACCAACCCTCATCCAAACCTTACTACATCAGTCCCCAAACCTCAAGATTTTCCAATTTATACAACCACACACATGAACTACTAGCTATACTTAAGTTTCATTAACTATAAACAAGATTTCAACATCCAAATCACTAAAAATCCAATCCAAACTCTAAACACACAAGCCTCATGCTTCTCATTTACTATAACCATCAAAACCATCTTAATACTCAAAGTAAAGTTAGGGTTTGGAGGTGTTATACCTTCCTTGGAGTGATTAGAGTAGCTAGGAAGTCTTAGGGAGCCACCTACAAGCTTGATCTTTCCAAAGAAATTAAGAACACAAAGTTAGGTTTTGAAGTTTCTAAAAGTCAGATTGAAAGAACTGTCAAAACGAGGGTCTTACCATGCTTATTTGGACGAGACTTGTGAACTAGTGTTTTAGGCCATCTCAATACCTTTCCAAAGAGCTATAGAACATACTATTTGAGTGAGTATTGAAGGAGATATGGTAGTTTGAAGTTGCTGCTCTGGTTTTGGCCGAGAGCTTCTTGTGGAAAAACAAAGTCAACTTCTCAATTTTTGTGTTATGATTTCTTTTGGCTTGGTTGCTTCTCTTGTTTGCTAATTAAATTTACCATGGTAAAAATTACATGGCTCACAATCAACCAACTAACCTTTCTATTTGTCATGCTTATGTCACCATGCTTATGTCACTATGCCTATGTCATCTTTCTTATGTCATCTTCTTACACTTGTTTTCTTCTTATTGGTATGATGACATCATCACCCACTAACCTCTTTGATTAACCCCTAATTACTTGGCTAATGACTGCTTATCTGTTATACGGTTCGCTTAACTTTCGTTCTCGTTTATCGTTTGAGGGATCATACCCGGGATCTCATTACTTAGGTTCCCTTAAACCTTTCTCAATATTTTATATTCTTTTTATGATCCTCTTTTATAATCCTTGAATTAAAATCCTTTTAATCATATTACCTTATACTCAATTCTTTCTGTATCTGGTGGGTTTTTGGGAAAAGTCAAAGTGTTCGAATTTGAATTCTGACGATCTTTACATACACTTATATACCATATAGAGTAGTAATAAGATCTCAGAATATCAATAAAAGAACCCCTACATAGTGTGGCATGAAAAGTTTTCTTATTCAGCATAATCAGCAAAATCACTATTTATAAGGGTTACGAAAAGTTCAATTTTTTTTTGGGGTTATTACATGTTGAGTGGTCCAAGAAGTGGAATAAATCAGATTTTATTCCATGTTCTAAAATTCTGACAGAGCATATTGCAATAGCTAATGAGTTGCTCACAAATGCTGATTTCAAGACACAACTCAAGATCACAACTCTGTCTACAAAACATCTTCATGGTCTACATACTGCTACTCATGAAAGGGTTGATACACTAAGAGAACAAGCTGATAAGCTCGATCAGGTGCTCAAGCTTGACAAAAACAGGTATATCAGACCTATTTCTGAAAACGTTGCAGCCATTGAGAAAACTCAAGAGAAGCAACAAGCCCAAATTGCCGAGGTTCTGGAAAATCAAGCTTCTCAAGAAAGCTCAATTGGATGAAATCCAATCTTCAGTTGAACTTCTTCTTTCTCTCTTACTTCCTGATGATGCCAAAAAGGGGGAGAAGGTAGTTAAGTCCAAATGCTCACCTACTCAAGAACTGAAGAAAAAGGATGATAAAGGTGATGACCAGGGAAACTCTGAAAAGAGCAGAGGTCAAAGAAAAGTTCAAGGAAAATCTTCTATTCAGAAAAAGTCAAGTTTTGATGCTGTGAATGCTCAAAGACTGAAGTCAAGTGGTGATAAGCAAAGTCTGAGGTCAAGTTCTGATATTCTGATTCAGTCAGGATCTGAAGACTCTCAGAAGTTCTTGCAAACTCTGAAGTTAAAGGGGAAGCAGACTACTGTTTATTACAAAGATCTTAAAATCCAGACACTTAATGAGGAGATAGCAAGAAGATTATTTCTGAAACATAATCCAGGAATGGATTTAGAAACTCTCAAGGAGGAAGAAGCTAGATTTGCTGCTAAGAAGACAAATCCTAAGTCTAAAGCTTCTGATGCAAAGAAATCTCCAAGGCCAAAGGAAAAGGACATTGTGATCAAGGAAAAGTCAAATTCTGAAACTTCAAAGTTCAGAACTAGATCACAGAATGAGAGTAATCCCAAAGACAAAGGAAAAGGAAAAATTGATGAACCAACCAAGTCACTGGACTTGAAAACTTCTCAAGATCTGATGAAACCAGTGTGTAAAATGGTTCAAGTATCTGATGATAATCTTGTTGAAGATGAAACTGTTTAAATTCTGAAAAGAAGAAAGATAAGTGAAGATTCTAAAACAACCTCTGACACTGCTCAAGTTGTTATTTAGAATAAAGGACAGGACTGTACAGAAGAAGCAGCAAATTATGATCAAGCTATCAAGACATCAACTGCTGACAATGCTCAAGTTGATTTGAATAAATTGACAATTGCTGATAAGAAGATGTTGTTATGGAAGAAAGCTACTCCAGTTGAACCAAAATCCAATCTCATGATTAATCAACTTGCTACATTTGGGTTGAAAGCCAAGCAGCCTAGAGATAGAGCTGGATTAGGTTCTGACGAAGAGAAGATTCAAACAGGAGTAGAGGTTACTCTAAGAGATCCTTTCATGTTGACAGACAAACCATATGAACAAATCAAACAAAGGCACCTTGACAAGGTGTTGTCTGCTCAAGTTGTGATAGATGCTCATGATAAGGAGAATCTGAAAGAGAAATTGGTCTTATTTCTCAATGATGGAAGGACTTATAGATTAGCTGATACTGATGTATTAAAGAAGTCTATCAGAGAACTTCAACATATTGATTATCTTCTGGAAGTAAAATCTGATGTTACAAGAAGATGGTCAGAATATATTTTGAAGGCTATAAGAGATCTATTCAAAATCTCTGGTACAAAGACTTCTCATTACAGTCCAATGATTACTGAAGGTGGTGGAAGAGAAATTCCTATGCTGAAGAATTCTGCTAAGGTGGAAGTTATTCTGAGAGGAAGATGCTTATGTTATAATGAAAACTCTTCACATCCTAAGGTTATCAGACTTGGTGATGGACTTGAAAGAACATCCATTCAAGCTCTCAGAACAGCCATTTATCAAATTGGTGATAGTAATGAAGAAGAACTGATGCAGGTCAAAGCACAGTTAACTGAAGTTTTGAAGAAAGCTGAAGATAATCTGATAAATGATTTTCTTAAGAATCATTATGGATTCAGATTGATTCAGTGATGTTGGTAAAGCTGGATGTTTTATAAGTTGTAATTAATAGTCTTATTAAACTCTTATTGCATTTGAACTTAAGTGTTTTTGACATCATCAATTCTACTAACTTGTACATTCTTGCATAATTACAAGTTGGGGGAGATTGTTGGATATATTTGAGATGTCATGTCTAATATGTTTCATGTTTAGTTTTCAGATCTTAACTGTTAGGTCACACACTGTAGAAGGGGGTTGAATACAGTGTTTAGCACAATCAAATTGAATTAAAGAACTCAAGTAACAGAAAATAGATTTTATTCAACACAATAAACTCTATTACAATATGGAATTGTCCTCTCTCAGTGATGAACAAATTATCACGAGAGCTGCTAGGGTTACAATGAATAGTATTCTTAATAATGATAACACTTATAGTGTAAACCCTATGTCTGTGTTTATATACTACACAGTTACAAGATAAGTTCTAATTGATATGGAATATAATTCTGCTTCCTAAAATATATATCAATCACATATCTTTTCTTCCAAGTATTCTATTCTTCATAGAATTCTTCTTCATGCATATCTCTTCTTTATTTAGTCTTGATCTTCTTTCCTTTCAATTAGCCTTTCCTTAACTGTTCATCCTCCCGCACTTAAGTTCTGATATCCATCTTCTGATAATTATCTTCTGATAATTTAAGTACTGATATCCTTAAGTTCTGACTTCCAGTAAGCGCTGATTTCAGTAAGTACTGATATTTCCTGTTAGTTAAGATTTGAAAACTAAACATGAAACACATTAGACATGACATTATCAAATATATCTAATATTCTCCCCCAACTTGTAAATTAGCATAATATACAAGTTTAACAGATATTTAATGATGTCAAAAACATTAAGTACAAATGCATGAGAATTTGACTAGATAACTACAACTTACAGTCCTTAAAGCTTTACCAACTTTATCTTCTGATAACAGCTTTAGTCTGTATACACATCAAAATCTGAGCAGTTGTAGATCTCGACTTGGCTTCAATTATTGATCTCTCTGATGTCAGGAGTTGTTCTGAGATAGTTCTTTAATAAACATCTCTCAGCATATCTGAGTTCATCAATCATCCTCCTTTTAGCATCTTTAAGCTCTACAGTATCTTACCAGTTTGAAAGATAGTTGCTCTGAGATCATTTATCTTCGCTTTCCTTATCTCCTGATCTAGTCTGATGACATATGCTTTGTCAGACTCTAGATTGAACTCAAGCCCCTTAATACCAAGATATGTTTTGATCTCTGCAGTATTATGCTTCATCTCGACAATATCACCCTTGTGATCTCTGTACTTAGGACAATATGAGTTGTCAGACTTTACAGGGTAGAGCTTCTTCTGTCTTTGAATTTGAGACTTCAAATAATTTGCAGCACTTTTTGTAAATCTGTTCTTCACCTGAAGTAAGAATAATACATGTTCTAGTTCCTCATAATACTTCAGTGGTATATCTCTCTGCCTAATATGGTAAACCCTTCCATCTATCATAAAATATAACATGACATATTCTTTCAAGAATGTATGGTAAACCATATGTACAGATTCCAATAGGTTCAATCTTTCAGGAGTTGCTCCAACACCTGGTTCACTCAAGGAAGTTGGATCATTGGTAGTGTTGCTTACTCTTTTCTCTCTTGAACTACCCAACCCAGATTTGTCTTTTGCTTCCTTTCCTATAACAACTCTTGCTTCAAAACCACTTGTTGCAGTCTTCAAAGATTGAGTTTGTTTGGCTTTAGTGAATCCTGGTATGAGACTTGTAGTAAGTTTAACATGAGCAATGTCAGAGGTTAATTTACCTTTCAATTCATCTTCTGATATCAAGCCAACTTGAGCTACGTCAGAGGTTGCTTGCTTTAGTGTCATATCAGAACTTACTATATCTTGACTCTGAACAACTTGAGCCATGTCAAAGGTTGTTTAAGAAATCTTCTTTGAAATTAGAGTAAGATTAGCATCTTCAACAGATATTTCTTCATCCATAGCAGGCACATAAACCTTTACAGGTTCACCAACTTTTTCTTTGCCCTTGGACCTTGGATCTATCTCCATTTGTGATTTGGCCTTGATTGCCTCAGGATATGTCCTTTCTTTTATCACAATGCCTTTAGCCTTAGGAAGTTTCTTTTCAACAACAGAAGCTTCAGATTTGGAGTTGACTTTTTCTAACTTAAGTCTAGCTTCTTCTTCCTTTAGACTCTCAAGGTCCATTCCTGGATTTTCTTTCAGAAATAACTGCCTTGACATTTCTTCATCAAGATCCAAAAGTTCATCAGAACTTATCCTTTTACCAGTATTAGAAGTTATTCTTCTCCCAGTATCAGAACTTGTTCTATGACTTGTAGTTCCAGTTCTACTTGATGAAAAACCTCTACCTTGACCATGACCTCCACCCATTCCAGAGTTTCCCTGGTCATCTTTCTAATCATCCTTTCCCTTCAGTGTCTTAACTGGTTTGTATTTGGACTTAATTACTTTCTCCCCCTTTTTGGCATCAGCAGATAAAAGAAGAGAGACAAGCAATTCCACTGAGGATTGGATCTCATTCAGTTGAGACTGCTGAGAAGCTTGATTCTTCAAAATGTCATCAATCTGAGCCTGTTGCTTCTCCTGAATTTTCTCAATGTTGGAAATTCTATCAAAGGTAGGTTTAAAAAACATTTTCTTGTCCAACTTGACAAGTGTATCTTTCTGAATTAAAGATTCTTGAATCTTGTCCACCTTGGCCTAAGTTACAGACTGTTGACCTTGAAGGTGCCTCATACTAAGTGTAGTAACTCTTAGCTGTGTCTTGAAATCATCAGTGACTAGCATCTCGTCAGCTTTTGCCAAGTGATCAGCAAGAATTTTTTCAGAAGGAACAAAACTAACTGAGTTCCATTCTTTAGTCCACTCATGTCCTCTAGGAGTTTCAATCCAAGATATTGGTGCTTCACCTGTAACAAACTTCTTAACTAGTTTAGCTTTTGAAGAAGCTTGTAGAGGTGCATGTCCAGAAGGACCAGCTGCATCAGCATCAACATTTGTAGCAGCATTACCAGTAACTTCATCATTATCAGCATCAGAACTTATAGAATCAATAGCAGCATCCTCTGATAAAAGAATAGTGTGAGAGGCTATTGAGGCTTCAATATCATCCTCTAAGTGTTGATCTGCTTCCAAGTTCTGATCACCAGCTATATTCTGATGCTCACCTGAAATCTGATCTTCAGTATTTAGATGCAGAGAAGGTGTTGTAGGCAATTCTGGATTAACATCAGCATCAGGAATTAGTGTTGTTGGTGGAGTGATTGGAGATAGTGGAGCTTGTAAGTACAGAATTACAGGCACAACCAGGTTGTGAATATCAATCTCAGCACTTTTTCCTGGGTCTTCAGTATGTACTGAATCATTTACAGGAGACAGAGGTGGTGTTGATACTTGATCTTTAGCAGTTTCTTGAGTAGGTGACAGTGGAGGTGTAGATGCAGTAGCTTCAACAAATGGCTCTTTTGAGATCAGAGATTCCTGATCTCCTTCCTTAGCTGCTGCTTCCTCATCCTCTGAAACTGACTTAGCCATATCCCTGTGAGCTCTCTATTTCTTTCGTCTCTTTGAAGGTGGAGATACCTTGGGAGTTTTATCAGAATACATTCTTCTAAGCCTTTTGAGAAGCTTAGAACCCCCAATTCCAGTATCCTTCTGAGAAGAGACCTTCTCAGCTTCTGTAACAACAGGTTCTGATATTGGAGCCTGTTCCTCATTATCTAACTCATCTCTCAGAACAATTCTCCTTCTCTTCTGTTGAGACTTAGGTACTATCTTAGTCCTCTTGGGTTTGGAAGATGAAGGCTTCACTTTAGGATCTGAAGTTTGAGGTTGAGAAGTTTGAGGTTGGTGAGAGATGGTATGTTCTGATGGCTGTTGTGTTGGTTGTGATGAGTTGGTGGGTTGAACATCAGGGCATAACAATGAATATGTAGCAGCATCAGCATTTACAAGAGTGTGCTTTACTGATAAAGGGATTTGTAAAGGTCTCAAAACTCCTATCTTGTCAGCAGTGAAAAGATCAGAAAAAGCTCTTTTTGCTAACCTAAAAGGTTCTATGAGTTCACCTGCTAGTTTTGGTTCATCTTCTGTACAGTAATTGTAAATTAACTGACAGAACCTATCAAAGTAAACTAAATTCCTGTCCTCTTTCATTCTATCTCCTATAAAGCTTAACACAGTCCATGCATAATCAAAATGAGACTGGTCTAGGAGTGCATACCCGATTTGTTGTGTCAGAATGGGAATTGCATCGAAAATTTGTGCATTTGTTGGCAAGCGTCTTCGTGATACAATCAAAGAAGAAGCCCCATTCCTTTCGAATATATGGGCGTTTGATTTGACCCAACTTAGCCAAACTCCGTTCATACCCAAGATTAGCCATCATTTGTTGTAGCAAGGGCTCCTCCACGGCATAATTGAATGGACAAGATTCAGGTAGGTGTAGAACTTTACGAACTGCTCCTGGAGTAAAAACATACTCAACCTCATTCACTGTACAGACAATACTTGGAGTCCCATGCTTACCACCATCATCATAATGTCCAGTACGCCAGAATGTCAAAACTTGAGTTCCAGATATACTGGATGGCTGTGTCAATGCGAACCCAATTTTACTATGAGATAAGAAATCCTGAATAAAATGGAATTCCGAAATAGCTTCACTCTTAGTGAGAATGGCAGCATAGTTGTTGGGGATAAACTTTGCTCCATCAAAGATTATATCCTTGGGTGCCATTGAAAATGAGTGAAAAATAAGAGTGCCTGTAAGGTGTTTGAGAAAATGTCTGTAAAGAAAACCGTCAGAATATGTGAGAGAGAATAAGAAAAAAGAGAGAGTAGAATAAAAATGAAAATAAAAGATTTGAAAATCTTTTATCTCTTTTACTTAGACATCCCACGTGACAGCAGTTAAAAGTAGTGGAACAGACTTTGACACCTGGCAGACATGCAGTAGTTAAGGCAAAAAGTAATGGGCACGGTAAATAAGCAATTATTACTTGTCACAGCAGTTTTTCAAGGAGAAAAACCGTTCCTCTTACCAAGTTATCCCATTAATCAAGGAATTATTACTGCTTTATCTCTCATTAGCCAATATTCAATAAAATATGACCGTTGAGATAATGACCAAAAATAAACCAAGTAAATAAGTACTGCCACGTCAGCATCAGAACTTGATTATTATCAGTAGTTAAAAGGCCATCAGAATATGATTAATATCAGGATTTAAAAGTTCATCAGAATACGAAACGACTCAGAGATAAAATCTTGCAAAACAGATAAAATTTCATTAATATATCAAGCACATACATTCGATGAATTTTAGCTATTATATTAAAAAGTTGCAAGACAGTCCTAAGCTACAAAACTTAACATCAACAGCCTTAGTCCTAAGCTAAGAAGCCTAACGACTAACTCCTTCTGCTGCTGATGAAAAGCACTACAAGACGGATGATCCGTTCTTACTGACGGAGAGTACGGAGATGAAGATCTCTTTGGACAGTCAACAAATCATTTTTAATGATTTCTGGAAGTTGAATCCAGAGATTATGGGGAATGTTGTTGATATGATATGCAGTTGGAACTCCATTTTGAAAAATATGCAGAGTGTCAGTGCCATAATTGTAAAACCAACCAAACTGAGCCATTTGTTTGAGGGAAGAAAGAATTGATTTTTACTGAAGGATGTTTGGTCAGTTATATAGACAAGGGAAGACAAGGGGATGCATGGAATGTGAAGAAGAATTAAACCCTCATCTCCCTATACCGATGAGCAATAATGACAGTCATTGGAAGCTTAAAACATGAGTTAATGAGCACACGAAACAAGTAAAAATTATTGTACGTATATTAGTATCAATAACCCAAATTATGTGACTGTTTATATCTCATCCAAACATATTTTGATTTTAGAAATGATTGTTTCAGATTTAACCACAAATAGGTCAAGTAAAGAATCAGGATTTAATATCAGAACTTAGACTTATATCAAAACTTAACAGTCATCAGAACATGACTCCTTAACTCGAAAAATGAATGTTTTATTCCTATAATTCTTCATACAAATTCTGATTTCGTTTCTTCAGAACTTAATCATCAGAACTTCCATCATAAATTGTCCTCAGAATTTATGCAACTGACACTTAACCTGTTCATCTAAAATAACATTTGTCACCACAGTAATTTTCATCATTCAGATGGAGTGTATGTGTGTGCAATAAGCTAAATATCAGATAAAGATTAAAGTCTGATTCACTTCAATACATCTTAGAAGTAAGGCATAACTAAGAACTTTGCTCAAAATCTGTCATGATTCTGAAGTCTACTTTAGAATGAGTTCATGCATGAGTCCACCTCAACTATTTTGTGCTCATTTTATGCATCTTTTGAAATTCCTTGCTACAGTGGCTTCTCAGTGTAAGTGAGTCACGACTGCTTATCAGAATTTATGCTATTATCAGAGTATTTCTTCAGTAATCATAGAGTGTGAAAAGTCACCAAGAAAATATTTATTTTTCTTTACTGATGCATATTACTTAATACCAGCAATGCACTTGGGTCTTCCCTTTCACATTTTTACTCTAGATCTCAAAGGAGTACCTGATTTTTATTCTCTTTTCTTTTCTTTTTCTTTTGATAAGTGAGGCTTATCAGCATTTAGGAAATTCACCAGATTTACTAACATCAGAACTTAACAGATAAGAAGCATTATTCTAGTTTTTGACTTAGTAACAAGATACACAAAGTAAACTTTAACTAAGCTCAATATCAGAATTTGCTTGTGTTAAAAGATTTCCACATAAATGATTACTTCATACATGGGACCTTTAGTATATTAGAGATTACTAGGTCAGCATCTAGCACAGTTATCCTCATTGGATTGAATAGTAACAGAAACATTCATATCACTATCAGAGTTTAGAAATTCACATCAGACAACAATCAGCACTTAAACAATTTTCAAATTAAGCACAAAATACACAAAGATAGTAATATCTGTAAATACTGATCATAAAATCTGATGAAACAGAACATAAACTAAGCAGACTTAGAGAAAGAACCTGAAACCATTCCAAGTTCATTTACCAATCTTGTAAAAGTAGCTTCACATAGTGGTTTTGTGAAGATATCTGCTAGTTGTTGATCTGTTGGAACAAAGTGCAATTCCACTGTACCTTCATCCACATGTTCCCTTATGAAGTGGTACCTAATGCTAATGTTCTTTGTCATTGAGTGTTGAACTGGATTACCTGTCATAGCAATAGCACTTTGATTATCACAGTAAATAGGGATTTTAAAGTATGTTAATCCATAATCCAGTAACTAATTCTTCATCCAAAGAATCTGTGCACAACAGCTTTCTACAGCAATGTATTATGCTTCTGCAGTTGATGTGGAAATTAACTTTTGTTTCTTGCTAAACCAAGAAACCAATCTGCCTCCATGAAATTGGCAGCTTCCACTTGTGCTTTTCCTGTCAATTTTACATCCTGCAAAATCTGCATCTGAGTAACATATTAGCTTTAAGTCTGATTCACTAGGATACCACAATCCCAGATCAACTGTACCCTTAAGGTACTTTAAAATTCTTTTCACAACTGTTAAGTGAGGTTCTCTTGGATCTGCTTGAAATCTTGTACAAAGATAGGTAGCGTACATGAATCTGGTCTACTAGCAGTAAGATAGAGTAGTGAGCCAATCATACCTCTGTAATCAGTAATATCTACTGATTTACCAGTATCCTTATCCAATTTTGTTGTAGTGGCCATGGGAGTGGATGCACTTGAACAGTCTTGCATTTCCAAATTTCTTCAACAGATTTCTGGTGTACTTGGATTGACAAATAAAGGTGCCTTCTTCATTCTGTTTGACTTGAAGGCCCAGAAAATAGCTAAGTTCCCCCATCATACTCATTTGATATCTTGACTGCATCAGTTTGGCAAACTTCTTACAAAGTCTGTCATTTGTAGAACCAAAGATGATATCATCAACATATATTTGCACCAAAAGTAGGTCCTTTCCATGGTTGAGGTAGAACAGTGTTTTGTCAATAGTTCCTGTGTTAAATCCACTTTCCAGAAGAAACTGAGCTAAAGTCTCATACCATGCTCTGGGAGCTTGCTTAAGGCCATAAAGTGCTTTGTCAAGTCTGTAGATATGATTAGGAAATTTTGGGTCTACAAAACCTGAAGGTTGTTCAATATACACTTCTTCCTCCAATTCTCCGTTGAGAAAAGCACTTTTCACATCCATTTAAAAGACTGTAAACTGTTTGTGAGCAGCATAAGCTAAAAATATTCTTATGACTTCCAATCTAGCAACTGCTGCAAATGTTTCATCATAATCAATTCCCTCATGTTGAGAATATCCTTTTGCAACCAACCTTGCTTTATTCCTTGTAATTATGCCATAACTGGCAGTTTTGTTTCTGAACACCCACTTTGTACCAACAACTTACCTGTTCTTTGGTCTTGGCACTAGGGTCCAGACTTTATTTCTTTCAAATTCATTTAACTCTTCCTGCATTGCTTGCACCCAATCAGCATCTTGAAGAGCTTCTTTCACTTTCTTTGGTTCAGTCTGAGAGAGAAAAGAGTGATAAAGACATTCATTTGATGTAGCTATTCTAGTTTTGACACCTGCATCAGGATTTCCAATAATTAAGTCAGGTGTATGTGCTTTAGTCCACTTCCTTGCAGATGGAAGGTTATTTCTAGAACTGGATGCTCCCCCATGATCCATACTGTCTTCATCAACATTTTCTGATGCTCCCCCTGAAATTATGCTCTCTGAGTTGGATCCTTCAGAATTCGAGTTTCCAGAATTATCAGAACTTGGCTCATCAGAACTTGATAAATCAGAACTTGAAGAGCCAGTTGTAGGTTCTGATGCTTCTTGAGATGTGGTTATATCTTCAGTATGCTCCCCCTGCACAGGTGCATCTTCTTTTGGCGCAGTCACCACAGTTTCAATAAATCAGAGTTTAATCCATCAGAGTTTGCAGTATCAGAATTTAGACTGTCAGGATTTACAGTATTAGAATTTATAGTTTCAGAGCAATCTGTTAACACACAAACAGTTTAAGATCCAAAAACAATCATGCTGAATCAGAAACTCCAACCAAGCCCACCAAAACTGAAGAACCTCCAAAGACTCAAATCCATAGTCGATATGAGGCTATTAGAGTTCCCATACTGAAACCATTTGGATATCCCATATGCAAGGTGAGGATGACTATATTTCTGGAAGCAACAGATCCAGAATATCTTGACAGAATCAATGAAGGACCTCACAAGCCAACTAAACTCGCTGTTGCAGTTACAGGTGAAGCAGCAAAGTATGTACCAAAGGAGAAGAGTGATTACACTGCTGAAGATATCGCATCAATTGCTAAGGATGCTAAGGTACGACACTTGCTGCATAGTGCCATTGATAATGTAATGTCAAACAGGGTAATTAACTACAAGACTGCAAAGGAGATATGGGATGCCTTGGAGACAAGATGCCAGGGAACTGATTCGATTAAAAAGGACAGGAAGACAATACTCACTCAAGAGTATGAACACTTTGACTCAAAGCCTAATGAGTCATTGACTGATTTATATGACAGATTTGTCAAACTCTTGAATGATTTGTCACTAGTTGATAAGGAGTATGATCTTGAAGATTCAAACCTTAAATTCCTGTTAGCTCTTCCTAAAATTGGGATTTGAAGGCCACAATTATAAAAGACAACTATAATCTTGAAGAAACAACTCTTGATGAAATTTATGGGATGCTCAAGACTCATGAACTTGAGATGGAACAAAGAAGCAAGAGGAAAGGAGGAAAGTCAAGGACAGTTGCTCTTAAGGCTGAGGAAGAATCCCCCAAAGCAGCTACCTCAAGGAAAGGCAAGGAAAAAGCGTTCATCACAAAGTCTGATACTGAGTCATCAAGTTTTGATAGTGATGATGACTCAGAAACTGAAAGCTTGCCTGAGGTGGATGTTGATGAAGAGATGATGAAGCTATGTGCTCTTATGGTAAAAGGAATCACAAGGATTGCATACAGAAAATTCAGGAAGGGAAAGAAGTTTTCCAGGAGAGGTGCAAGTTCTGATAAGAAGAGTTTCAGAAAATCTGAAGGCAAAGGATGAAAGTCTGACAGGGGAGATTACTCAAATGTCAAATGCTACAACTGTGGTGAGAGAGGCCACATATCTCCTGATTACAAGAAAAAGAAAAGTGACAAAGGCAAGGCACTGGTCATAAAGCAGAAAAACTGGACAGACACCTCAGATTCTGAAAGTGAGGAGAACTATGCCTTGATGGCAAATGCTGATAGCAGTTCTGAAGCTGCTGAGTTAAAGGTACCTCAAACTACTTATGTTTTTCATACCAGATGATATTAATGAGTTGAGAAGATATCTTAAAACCATGTTCATTAGTTATAGAGATCAAACTTTAACATGTGAAAGATTAACTTCTGAAAATCTTGCTTGTAAAAAGAGGAATGATTATTTAGAAAAAGAGTTAGTCATGTTCCATCAAACTCAGAAAGATAGAGATGATGCCTTCTATGTCAGGGATGAAGTACTTAAAATAAATGAATCTCTAAAAACAGAGTTAGAAAAGGAAAGAGAGATTATCAGGACTTGGACTAACTCTGGCAGGACAACTCAGAATTTGTTAAGTAGTGGAAACTAGAAAGTGGGCTTAGGTTATGGAGATGATAAGAATGATAAAGGAACTGTAGAAATTAAGCCTAGAGTTGTTAAACAAAAGCCAAAGGTAGAACCTGTTAAGTTTGTAGCTGTAAAGCTCTAATACCACGTGTTCGGTCACACACACTGTAGAAAGGGGGTTGAATACAGTGTTTAGCACAATCAAATCAAATTAAAGAACTCAAGTAACAGAAAATAGATTTTATTCAACATAATAAACTCTGTTACAATATGGAACTGTCCTCTCTCAGTGATGAACAAATTATCACGAGAGCTACTAGGGTTACAATGAATATTATTCTCGATAATGATAACACTTATAGTGTAAACCCTATGTCTGTGTTTATATACTACACAGTTACAAGATAAGTTCTAATTAATATGGAAAATAATTCTGCTTCCTAAAATATATTAATCAGATATCTTTTCTTCCATGTATTCTATTCTTCATAGAATTCTTCTCCATGCATATCTCTTCTTTATTTAGTCTTGATCTTCTTTCCTTTCAATCAGCCTTTCCTTAACTGTTCATCCTCCCGCACTTAAGTTCTGATATCCATCTTCTGATAATTATCTTCTGATAATTTAAGTACTGATATCCTTAAGTTCTGACTTCCAGTAAGCGCTGATTTCAGTAAGTACTGATATTTCCTGTTAGTTAAGATCTGAAAACTAAACATGAAACACATTAGACATGACATTATCAAATATATCTAACATTAACTAACAGGAAATATCAGTACTTACTGGAATCGGGACTTAAGGATATCAGGAATTAGATTATCAGAAGATAATATCAGAGGATGGATATCAGAACTTAAGTACTGGAGGACTAACAGTTAAGGAAGGAAGCTGATCCACAGGAAAGAAGATCGAGACTAATACAAGAAGAAGATATGCATTGAAAGAGTTCGAGGACTAGATGTATTATATAAGATCAACTAGAAGTTATCTTGTAACTGTGTGTCTATATAAACACAGACATATGTTTACTCTAAAAGAGTTATGATCATCGAGAAGATCATATATTGTAACCTAGCAGCTCTCGTGATATTTGTTCATCACTGAGAGAGAACAGTTCCATTGTAACAGAGTTTGTTATATCGAATACATCTGTTTTCTGTTACTTGTGCTTTAAATCAATTTGATTGTATTCTACACTGTATTCAACCCCCTTCTACAGTGTTGTGTGACCTAACACCAGTCAATGTGTTGTCCATCTCAAGGAAAAGATTTTGCCTAGTAATTGTAGATGATTTCTCAAAGTTCTCTTGGACATATTTCCTTAAGTCTAAAGATGAGGCTAGTGAAATCATCATCAATCACATAAGGCAAAGTCAACAATCATCCTGATTTCAAAGTTAGAAGAATCAGGAGTGACAATGGAACTGAGTTCAAAAATTCTGTTATGGGAGTATTTTGTGAAGAGAATAGGATTATGCATGAGTTTTTAGTAGCAAGAACTCCACAACAAAATGGAGTAGTAGAAAGAAAGAATAAATCACTTTTTGAAGCTGCAAGGACAATGCTTGAAGAATCTAAGTTACCAACATATTTCTGGGCTGAAGCTGTAAATACTGCATGCTACACTCAGAATATTTCTCTGGTTAATCAAGCAAAATGCATGACTCCCTACCAATTGTTCAAGAACAAGAAGCCAACTCTAAATTTTCTTCATGTCTTTGGCTACAAATGTTATATCTTGAGAAATCAAACTGATCAGAATGGGAAGTTTGCTGCTAAAGCAGATGAAGGAATTTTTGTTGGATATGCTGTTAATAAAGCATATAGAGTCTACAATCTGAGAACCAACATTATTTTGGAATCAATACATGTTGTGTTTGATGATAAAAAGGATTGAAGGACTACATGATGGAGATTACCATGAGAGCCTCAAATTTGACAATGTGGAGATAGTTAGCGATGACAGTGATGATGAAAGTGATCAAGAAATAGTATCAAAGGATAATGTAGAAAAATCTAATACCAATGAAGCACATAATTCAACATCTGTCGAGATGCAAAATGCTTCATCCGTCGGGAGATAATCTGCTTTATCCATCGGGAGACAACCAGCTTCATCCGTCGGTACTCAAAATTCACCATCCGTCGGGTCATCAAAAGAAGCTGAAAGTCAGAATAGATTACTTACAGAAAGTTCTCATTTCTCAAATCAAAGATCCATAAACTCAGGGGGAATTTCTTATAATCAAAACTCAATCACACATCAAGACAACAATGAGGCTTCTTCATCTAGAGCTAATCTACCTCAACAAAGGAAATGGACAAAGGATCACCCCTTTGAGCTAATCATTGGTGATGTATCTTCTAGAGTTCAAACAAGGAGAGCAACTGAAGAAGAATGTATATATAGCAGCTTCCTCTTTAAAAAAGAACCAAAGAAGGTAGAAGAAGCTTTGTTGGATCCTGATTGGATTTTAGCTATGCAGGAGGAGCTAAACTAATTTGAAAGAAACAAAGTATGGAAGCTGGTGCCCAAGCCTAAAGGAAAGAATCCAATAGACACCAAATGGGTATTCAGAAACAAGATGTATGAAAATGGCATAGTAGTCAGGAACAAAGCTAGATTGGTTGCTAAGGGCAATTGTAAACAAGAAGGAATAGATTTTGATGAAATCTTTGCTCCTGTTGCAAGACTTAAAGCCATCATAATCTTCTTAGCCTATGCAGCCCATGCCAATTTCATGGTCTATCAAATGGATGTCAAGAGTGCCTTTCTAAATGGAGATTTGGAGGAGGAAGTCTATGTCAGTCAGCCTCCTGGTTTTGAAGATTCAAATCTACCTAATCATGTATACTATCTTTTGAAAGCACTCTATGGATTGAAGCAAGCACCTAGAGCCTGGTATGACACTTTGTCAAAGTTTCTTTTGGAGGGTCACCTCACTAGAGGTACTGTAGACAAAACTTTATTCTTTAGAAATGTTAATGACTACAGTATACTTGTTCAAATTTATGTGGATGACATTATTTTTGGCTCTACAGATGAAAAAGTTTGCAAAAAGTTTGCCAAACTGCTTTATCCATCGGGAGACAACCAGCTTCATCTGTCGGTACTCAAAATTCACCATATGTCGGGTCATCAAAAGAAGCTGAAAGTCAGAATAGATTACTTACAGAAAGTTCCCCTTTCTCAAATCAAATATCCATAAACTCAGGGAGAGTTTCTAATAATCAAAACTCAATCACACATCAAGACAACAATGAGGCATCTTCATCTAGAGCTAATCTACCTCAACAAAGGAAATGGACAAAGGATCACCCTTTTGAGCTCATTATTGGTGATGTATCTTCTAGAGTTCAAACAAGGAGAGCAACTCAAGAAGAATGTCTATATAGCAGCTTCCTCTCTAAAGAAGTACCAAAGAAGGTAGAAGAAGTTTTGTTGGATCCTGATTGGATTTTAGCTATACAGGAGGAGCTAAACCAATTTGAAAGGAACAAAGTATGGAAGTTGATGCCCAAGCCTAAAGGAAAGAATCCAATAGACACCAAATGGGTATTCAGAAACAAGATGGATGAAAATGGCATAGTAGTCAGAAATAAAGCTAGATTGGTTGCTAAGGGCTATTGTCAATAAAAAGGAATAGATTTTGATGAAACCTTTGCTCCTGTTGCAAGACTTGAAGCCATCAGAATCTTCTTAGCCTATGCAGCCCATGCCATTTCCAAGCTCTATCAAATGGATGTCAAGTGTGCCTTTCTAAATGGAGATTTGGAGGAGGAAGTCTATGTCAGTCAGCCTCCTGGTTTTGAAGTTCCAAGTCTATCTAATCATGTATACTATCTTTTGAAAGCACTCTATGGATTGAAGCAAGCACCTAGAGCGTGGTATGACACTTTGTCAAAATTTCTTTTAGAGAATCACTTCACTAGAGTTACTGTAGACAAAACTTTATTCTTTAGAAATGTTAATGGCTCTAGTATACTTGTTCAAATTTATGTAGATGACATTATTTTTGGCTCTACAGATGAAAAAGTTTGTAAAAAGTTTGCCAAATTGATGCAAAGTTAGTATAAAATGAGCATGATGGGAGAACAAACTTACTTTCTTGGTTTGCAAGTTAAGAAAGTTAGTGATGGAATATTCATTAGTCAAACTAAATACATTTATGATCTTTTAAAGAAGTTTGATCTAATGGATTGCCCATCAGCAAAAACTCCCATGGCCACTGCAACTAAGCTTGAATTAAACACTACTGAAAAGTCTGTGGATATTTCAAGTTATAGGGGCATGGTTGGCTCACTTCTATACATAACAGCTAGTAAGACAGATATAATGTTTTCTACATGTCTTTGTGCTAGATTGCAGGCTGATCCTAGAGAATCCCACTTAGTAGCTATTAACAGAATTTTCAGATATCTCAAGGGAACACCAAAACTTAGCATTTGGTACCCTAGAGATTCTGGTTTTGATCTAACTGGTTATTCAGATGCAGATTATGCAGGTTACAGAATTGATTGAAAAAGTACAACAGGAACCTGTCAATTTCTAGGAAACAAGCTTGTGTCCTAGTTCAGTAAAAAGAAAAATTCAGTTTCTACTTCTACAGCTGAAATTGAGTATATTGCTGCTGGCAGTTGCTGTGCACAGATTTTGTGGATGAAAAACCAATTGCAAGACTATGGTCTGCAAGTGGAAAGAATTCCTATTTTTTGTGATAACACAAGTGCAATTGCCATCACTGAAAATCCAGTACAACATTCAAGAACAAAGCACGTAGACATCAAGTACCACTTCATAAGGGAACATATAATGAATGGTACTGTGAAATTACATTTTGTTCTAAGTGAAAAACAGCTTGCAGATATATTTACCAAGCCACTGGATGAATCCACCTTTTCAAGATTGGTAAGTGAGTTAGGTATGCTTAATTACTCTTGAATCTTTTCAGATAATTTGCAAGTTGTAAAGTAGCCAGAAATTTAATTGATTTTTCAGTATTGGATGAAATTTTGGCTAAGTCAAAATTTACATCCCGACGGATGATCATTATCCATCAAGTGTGATCATCCGTCGGAATACAATTTGTTAATAAAATCAATTATTTTTCTGGAATATTTTATAACTCGACGGATAACTGTTTATCCTCATCTGTCGAATTGTCTTAATCCTAGCGTTAATTCTCTGAACATTATCCATCGAGTATACTTATAGTTTGTAAGCATAACACGACGGATAAGTGATGGAATTTTTACAGTTTATTTTTTAAACGGCTATTTTGGGCAATTTTTATTGGTCATTTTATTTTACTTTATTATTTTTGACAGTTATTTTTTTGAGATAGTATAAAAGCATAATTCATTTTCATTTATTTTCTTTTATCATTCTCAATTCATCTGCTCTAACTTCTTTCTTTCTCAAAAGAAATTATCATCTCTCTCTCTGCAATTTTCACTCTCTAACAAGGGCACCAGTCGTCAAAATCATGTCACAAACTGGATTTATATATGAGAAGAACAACTTCACGACTCTTGTGAACAAGGGGATTCAGCAATCTAGCGACTACCACAAAATTATGGATTTTTTGAAGAACTGCAAACTCAACTATGCCATGCTGGAATCACCCACCATCTACTATGAGGTTGTTGAAGAAATATGGACAACTGCAGTGTACAACTCAACTGATAAGACTATCATCTTCACTATTAAAGGTAAGGAATTCTGTGTTAATAGTGATATAGTTAAAGCATGCTTCAAGTTTCCTGATAATATTGTCACTACTCCACATATAAACACTGATATTGTTAATATGCTTAATTCCATGGGCTATGCACTCTCTACTTCTAAATTAAGTGAAATTAGGAGATTGGGTCTTAAGAAGGAATGGAGTGATCTGTGTGATGTAGTCACTAAAGTATTTTCTGGTAAAATTAGCAATTTTAATTCAGTCAATATCTCTAAGCTCAACATGCTTTACAAGCTAGTAACTGATAAATTTTTCAACTTTAGTGATCTAGTCATATTTGAATTGGGGTTTAAGTTAGGGGAGCTAAATAAGAGGGGTAAAAATATTTATTATGCTAGATTTTTAATGATGCTTGCTAACCACCTCTCTGAGGATCTTGTGCTTGAGAACCCAACCAACAATTTAGAATGTTGGGTTCAAGAAAGGAGAATCATTGCAGATTTGAACAGGGCAAACCATCACAAAGAGGTGCCACTTTTCTACTTCCCAGAAATGGAAGCACTTCAGGTAAGTGAGGTTTTTTCCACTATCTCTACTCTTCCAACCTCACAAACTTCTTTGCATTCTAGTGTAGCTATGGCAACTGTGTCATTGACCGAACAGCTGCCTACCCAAGCTACCAAATCTAAAATTTGAAAAACAAAGACAAAGAAACCCCCTCTGGTGTCTGTCAAAAGATGCCAGTTGTAAAATCCACCAAACCGAAAGAGGGGAGTGTGAAGGTGGGTAAGAAAGGTGAGGGACACGGTGAACATCAAAGAAACCCTAAGGACAAGGTTAGAGAGGTGAGTGTTTCCCATCCTAGCCACATTGTAGTTTCCCAACAAACTGCAGTGCTTAATAAGGTCATTAGCTCATTATTGGTTTCATCCTCCCAAAAGGATGTTACCATTGAAAGAAGCTCTCAGCCAAGAGCACAAGCCAAAAGGGTAAGGGACACAAGCTCACCCCAAACTTACACTAGAAAGAAGAAATTAAAAACCCTTGGGGATGCACAGGGTTCACACACTGTGAAAACTGGTGCTAAAGACACAGTCACTGTACTTTCTCAAATTCAGGTTTATGTGGCTGTTGTTAACCACGGACTTAGGGTGTTACTACATTTTACGATAAAGATTACGAAAAGAGGATTACCTTGTTAATGGTTGATTCCACACTCTTCTATTGTATTCCCAAATTCCCTTGAGCGAAGTGTGGCCTCCGTCTTCTCAAGTTATCCTCTCTTCTTGCTCCTTGGTGGCTACAATATGTTTTCACACAATTCCAAGCAATAAGAGAATAAGAATATATATAGGCTACAATAGGGACCATGGATAATTAGGTTGGGCCTTCTAATTACATCTTGAGCCTAGCCCAATGTAATTAAATATTAATTCAATCCACTAAAGAATTAATATTTGCACTACCTTTCCTAATACCGTAATTTAATTAATTCGGTTCCAATATTATTTGCTTATTAAATTCCCCATGTTTAAAATATCATATGTCCATTAATTAAATAAATTATTGATAATTTATTTAATTAATATCTTTTATCCTTGATCATCCACTCAACCTTTATTTAATTATGCCAGAATAAATTCCACCTGCAGGGTTTCACATAATTAAATCTTTTTGAGCTTTCAAGGGGACATCATTAACCCGAATATTATCAGGACATGGATTCCTTCAATAAATAATATCCACCATGTATATAATTCCATCACCCAAAATATAATGATATAATTCAAAAGAATTATTTCATATATAAATCAAAGCATGTAAATAATATACACGTGTCAATTACTATTTCCAGATTAAGAACCTAAGCATTAATAATAACATAGAATCTTAGTTCTCCTTCTTAATCAGTATTAAGGGAACAATTCTAAATTTGATCATGTTCAATATACACAAAGTATACTAGTATTATTTATTAGTCAATATAAACTAATCTAAATAATACTACAGCCATACCAGTGGATTGTCCAACACCACCTGTGCTGTGAACCTTATTATATTATATAACTGTATTTAACAATCTAATATTCTGTATCCCATTTGATACTAGATTGTTCACAATATATAATATTAGACAACATGTAAACATTCAAATGATTCTCAAATAAACTGGCCAGAAATAAATGTACATACTTCAAATAAATATTTTCAGTATACACTGACAATCTCCCACTTATACTCAAAATATTCTATGTGTACATCAGTGTTTATTTAATCCACTATTACATAAAAATCTATGTGTCCATCCATCTGACTCCTATCGCTTCCACATGCTTGTCAAAAACCTTGGTTGGCAAGCTCTTTGTGAAAGGATCTGCTCAGTTGTCTTCTGATGATATGTGAGCCACAACTATATCCCCTCGCTTTACGATTCCTCATATGAGATGATACTTACGTTCAATATGTTTTTAGCTGCTTTGTGGTCTCGCGGTTCCTTTAAATTTGCCACAGCACCAGTGTTATCACCATACACCGTCAAGCTCCTAGGCAAATTAGGTACCACATCTAAGTCCAAAAGGAAGTTCCTAAACCATACAGCCTCCATGGCAGCCTCAGAGGCCGCCACGTACTCGGCCTCCATGGTGGAGTCTGCAATGCATTTCTGCTTTACACTCCTCCATATAACGGCTCCACCTCCCAAAGTAAAAACATATCCCGAGGTTGATTTCCTCTTATCCCTATCTGATTGGAAATCTGAATCAGTATATCCCAAAGGAAATAGATCTGAGGCCTTGTAAATTAACATATACTCCTTAGTCCTTCTCAGGTACTTGAGTATAGTTTTTACTGCACTCCAATGTTCCTGACCTGGGTTCGATTGATATCTACTAACCATGCCTACAGCAAAGCAGATGTCAGGCCTCGTACATAACATAGCATACATTAAGCTTCCACATGCTGAAGCATAAGGAACTGCTTTCATGCTCTCTATATCCTTAGGTGTCGAAGGACACTGCTTCTTAGATAGAGCAACTCCATGCTTAAAAGGTAAAAAACCTTTCTTGGAGTTCTGCATGTTAAAACGAGCTAATACTTCATCAATGTAGGGCTCTTGAGATAAAGCCAACATCCTTTTCTTGCGATCCCTTATAACTTTGATCCCAAGGATGTATGCCGCTTCACCTAAGTCCTTCATGTCAAATTGTTTGAACAACCATGCCTTTACTGATGACAACATCTCAACATTGTTTCCAATGAGTAAAATATCATCTACATATAGTACTAGAAAAACCACTGCATTACCTTCACTTCTCTTATACACGCACGATTCGCTTGGACTTTGATCAAATCCATATGACTGGACTGCCTGATCAAAACAAATATTCCAGTCTCTAGAAGCTTGTTTAAGTCCATAAATAGACCTCTTAAGCTTACATACCAGATGCTCTTGGCCTTCCTTAATGAATCCTTTTGGTTGCTGCATATAGATGGTTTCTTCAAGACTTCCATTAAGAAAAGCTGTCTTGACATCCATTTGCCAAATCTCATAATCGAGATGAGCTGTTATAGATAAAAGAATACGGATTGACTTAAGCATGACTACCGGTGAAAAGGTTTCCTCATAATCGATACCTTCTTTCTGAGTATACCCTTTCGCAACAAGTCTTGCTTTTCAGGCTTTCACCTTTTTATCTAATCCCCTCTTTTTTTTGTAGATCCACTTACATCTAATAGGTTTTATACCTTTGGGTGGTTCCACGAGCTCCCAGACCTGATTAGAATACATTGATTCTATCTCAGATTCCATCGCCTTTTGCCAAAGATCTGCATCTTTGTCTTATACTGCCTCTTCGTATGTACGGGGATCATCATCATGTTCACCAGGGACCAAGTCTGAAGACTCTCCCAAAAACATGAATCTGTTAGGCTGTTGAACAACCCTCCCACTACGACGAGGCACTGGTGCGGTATTAGTGACAGGTTGTACATTATGTTGTGGTTGTTCTACTTGTACTACAGCTTCATGGGTATTATTTGTCCCTCCCACTAGTTCCTCTAAAATGACACTACTCATGGGTTTGTGATTCATTATATATTCCTCCTCTAAGAATCTTTCATTGGTGCTAACAATGACATCCCGATTCTTTGGACTATAAAATAAATATCCTTTCATTCCCATGGGGTAGCCTACAAATAACCTTACTTCTGTACGATATTCTAACTTAGTCGTGTTCTTGTTCAACACATGTGCTGGACAACCCCATATTCGAATATGTCTTAGACTCAGTTTATCCCCGGTCCACAATTCTAAGGGGGTTTTAGGAACCGACTTAGAAGGTACTAAGTTCAGAAGATAAGCTGTTGTCTCTAAGGCATGTCCCCAAAATGACTTGGGTAAATCCGAATAACTCATCATCAATCTAACACTCTCTAAAAGAGTCTGGTTCCTTCTCTCTGCTACACCATTCTGCTGGGGTGTGCCTGGTGTAGTTAACTGGGATTCTATCCCATTTTCTGATAAATATTCCCTAAATTCTCCAAGCAAGTATTCGCCACCACGATCTGATCGTAGTGACTTGATACTTTTATTAAGTCGCTTCTCCGTTTTAGCTTTGTACTCTTTGAACTTATCAAAGCACTCAGACTTATGGTGCAACAAATAAACGTACCCATATCTAGAATAATCATCAATAAAAGTGACGAAATATTCATAACCACCTCTTGCTTGGATATTCATGGGTCCACATAAATCAGAGTGAACCAATTCTAATAGTTGTTTGGCTCTATTCCCTTTTTCCTTGAAAGGCCTATTAGTCATTTTACCTTCCAAGCAGGATTCACAAACTGGAAATGGCTCCACTGCCAATGAGCTTAAAGGCCCGTCTACTACCAGTCTTTGAATCCTCCTCAAGTTAATATGACCTAATCTCAAGTGCCAAAGATATGTTTGGTTCAAACTAGAAGGTTCCTTTCTTTTAGTAGAGTTAGAAGATGTGTTGTTCAATTCCCTAAATTGCAGTTGCAGTGCATGTTGACTAGGATTAATTATATACAAATTGTCTTGCAATGTACCAGAACATATAATTCATTTATTCATCATAATAGAAACATTACGATCCAAACAAACATTATAACCATCCAAAGCAAGTTTAGAAACCGAAATTAAATTCCTTCTAAAAGAAGGTACATAAAGACAATTGTTCAAAACCAAAATCCTATCAGAAACAAAAGATAAATGAATAACTCCTACTGCAACTACTGCTACTTTCGTAGCATCTCCCATGAACACGAATATCTCACCATCTCTAAGCATTCTAGATAGTTGGAACCCCTGCATAGAATTACAAACATGATCAGTGGCTCCTGTATCTACACACCAAGTGCTCGTAGATATAGCCGCTATAAATGTTTCTGTAACTAGAGAAAGAGACATACCAGTATTGCTTGTCTTCTTAGGAAGAGGACAATCTTGTTTCCAGTGACCTGACTGTTTGCATCTGAAGCACTTTCCCTTAGGCTTTTTCACACCACCCTGAACTCCCACTGCCTTCACAGCTTTCTGTGTCTGAGCCTTTTTCTTCTTCTTAATACCTTTCGGCTTAGAGGAAGAACCTTTCTCAGCCACATTCACTTGAACACTCTGCCGAAATAATCCTTCAGCTACCTGAAGTTCTGTCAGCAATTCCGCGAGACTATACTGCCTCTTGTTTATGTTGTAATTCAAGCGGAACTACCCAAACTCTTGGACAAGCTCATAAGGATAATGTCAATCTGGGTTTCCCCGTCAAGTTCAGCACCAATGATCTCTATCTCATTCAGATGCGACATCATCTTGAGAACATGATCCCTTACAGGTGTGCCTTCAGCCATCTGAGTGTTTATTAAAGCCTTCATGGCTACTTGCCTAGCAGCCCTATTCTGATCTCCAAAAAGTTCCTTGAGATTAAAGAGCATATCCGAAGCAGTGGCCATAGACTGATGCTGATGCTGCAAAACACCCGACATTGCTGCCAGAATGTAACATCGCGACATTTCATCAGCCTTAATCCACCGCTCTTTCTCATCTTCAGGAGCATCAGCAGCAGGCTGTTCAGGCTTGGGTTCATAAGTGCAAAACTTGTACTCCTCAGCAGTCAACACAATGTCCAAATTTCGTTTCCATTCAATATAGTTAGGTCCGGTAAGTTTGTTATCCTTAAGTATGGTGAATAGTGGATTAAAGCCCATTTTATCCTGAGAATCATGCATAAAAACATCACATAAATAAGGGTGCATCAATTATTAAGATCTAAATTATTAAAATTTAATGCACTAACATCTAAACACCATAAGCTTCTGGTACGCCACGATGTGTGACATGTATACCACCTAATTTTGTTTAAATGTTACTTCGGTCCTATTACTAAACAATATGCAACGTTGGGGTGGACTATATTATTTTTCATAGCTAAGTGTATACCATCATCAAATCTTAAATTATTCGAAATCTATGGAACTTGGTACGCCACGATGAGTGGCGTGTATACCTTCCAATATTCGTAATTTTGAATAGAATACTTCAATTTGATATTCATCAATGGTTTGATTTCCAGGTAGTGGAGGAGTCACATCGGTCTCGCTTAAAACCCACAGCCTTACAAGTTCGATGAACCCGTTTTTGACAAAACCGCCCCAAATCAGAAATAAAGAAAATCCGTATTTATTCCTTTCAAAATTTATTAATTTAAGAAGTTTGTTCTAGTAATTTCTATAACATTCTGGACATCATAAATTACATGCCACGATGGGTGACGTATATATAATTTATATTCGTCTTTATGTTAAATTACCTACAACCAATAATGGAGACCATTGGATTTAATTTTATATTAATTCCCTCTCCCACTTAGAATTTTTTTTTATTAAAATTGAGGAATTTTAAAATTAAATGGGGCCCTATGTTGTTATAATTATGTCTAATCATGCATTCAAAATACACACATAATTTTAGCAACATATAACATTTAATTAAAGCAATAAATAAAATTTATGTCCATGTCGTCCTAATTAAGTTAAACATGCAATTTTAAAAGAATTACACACATAATTAATGACACACATAATCAATAAATTAAAGTAATAATTAAAATTTAATGGAAAAAATTAAAATAAATTTTCCACTATTATGGCCCTTGAAAAAAAATCCAGCTCTTAAAAAAAATCTGCCCCAAGCGCGCCCCGACGCCCCCAGCAGCCGCAGCTGCCGCAGCGGCCCCAGCTGCCACAGCGGCCACAGCGCGCGCGCCCAGTAGAAGGGGAGTCCCCCCTTCCCTTGTTTCTGTTGTTTTTTCACTGCGCCGCCGCCTGTTGCTTTTCTGTGAGTTTTGTTTTGATTTTGTTCGATCCAAACATCAACAGCAGCCCCTTGTAATCGCACAGCGGAACAAAAAACTACCGGAATTGATTTCCGATCGCACATAACTATTACAAAATACCCGGAACAATTACAAAAAAATTAGATCTAATACAAAACTAATTTTGTAAAATCTATTCTAACACGATCAACCCTCGTGTAAATTACAACCACGATTAAACCACGTGGAAACCAAAACAAAAATTAACCACGATTAAACCACGTGGGATCCAAACACATAATTAAAATATACATGGCCATAATAGTGGATTAACAACCTGCATCAAAAACAATACAAGCAAAACACTATATACACGCATATATAATTACGACATGGACATTATATCATAAAACGTAGAACCCATTACCAGGCTCTTGATACCAATTGTTGGGAACCACGGACTTAGGGTGTTACTACGTTTTACGATAAAGATTACAAAAAGAGGATTACCTTGTTAATGGTTGATTCCACGCTCTTCTATTGTATTCCCAAATTCCCTTGAGCGAAGTGTGGCCTCCGTCTTCTCAAGTTATCCTCTCTTCTTGCTCCTTGGTGGCTACAATATGTTTTCACACAATTCCAAGCAAGAAGAGAATAAGAATATATATAGGCTACAATAGGGACCATGGATAATTAGGTTGGGCCTTCTAATTACATCTTGAGCCTAGCCCAATGTAATTAAATATTAATTCAATCCACTAAAGAATTAATATTTGCACTACCTTTCCTAATACCGTAATTTAATTAATTCGGTTCCAATATTATTTGCTTATTAAATTCCCCATGTTTAAAATATCATATGTCCATTAATTAAATAAATTACTGATAATTTATTTAATTAATATCTTTTATCCTTGATCATCCACTCAACCTTTATTTAATTATGCCAGAATAAATTCCACCTGCAGGGTTTCACATAATTAAATCTTTTTGAGCTTTCAAGGGGACATCATTAACCCGAATATTATCAGGACATGGATTCCTTCAATAAATAATATCCACCATGTATATAATTCCATCACCCAAAATATAATGATATAATTCAAAAGAATTATTTCATATATAAATCAAAGCATGTAAATAATATACACGTGTCAATTACTATTTCCGGATTAAGAATCTAAGCATTAATAATAACATAGAATCTTAGTTCTCCTTCTTAATCCGTATTAAGGGAACAATTCTAAATTTGATCATGTTAAATATACACAAAATATACTAGTATTATTTATTAGTCAATATAAACTAATCTAAATAATACTACAGCCATACCAGTGGATTGTCCAACACCACCTGTGCTGTGAACCTTATTATATTATATAACCGTATTTAACAATCTAATATTATGTATCCCATTTGATACTAGATTTTTCACAATATATAATATTAGACAACCTGTAAACATTCAAATGATTCTCAAATAAACTGGCCAGAAATAAATATACATACTTCAAATAAATATTTTCAGTATACACTAACAGTGGCTCCAATAAATGTGGAGTCACAGCCAAAATCTCTAATAATAGAAGCACCCGAAACACCAAATTCTCCCACACACTCTTTGGATATTGACATGATAAACACATCACTTCCAAATTCTCCATCTTTAACTCTCACGGAGAAGCCAAAAATCCAAGCAAGTGAGCATCATCTTCTAGATGATTTGTTGGCTCACTTGCCATTTCTTTCTGAGACTGTTGAGACATCTGTGCTAAAATTTTCATCAATCTGCACAGAGCCCACAATAGTCTCCACTCTAAACTCATTTATTTCTACTCTCTCGATGGATACTGTTCATCTGTCGAGTAGTGATTGTATCTCGACGGATAAGCTTAACAGCAGTTATCTGTCGGATAGTCAAAATGCTAACCCGACGGATATTCCTTATCCGTCGAGTGTCTCTGCACAGCTTCAAATTTCATCAATTATTACAAGTGCAGAAGACTTAGTAGTAGTGCAATCACTCCTAGGACTGAGGGAAGGGAGTGAAATGAGTGAGAGTCTGGGTTGCTCCCAGGAAAAAGGAGAGGAAAAGAGTGAACCAATGCAGTCCATTTCTTCAGGACTGGCAAAAGTGAGTGTTAGGAGTCCCACCTTAGATGGTGAAGGTGAGGGTGTGAGGGTGGGGAGAAAAGGTGAGACCTTGATTTAACAAAAGAGAGATCATGAGAGAAATGCAGGTGCAGGAGTGATAAGGATGGAAACCATTGCAAGTGATTCAATGAATGTCAGTGATGCAGAAAGGAAAAGGCTATTTCAGCAAGAATATTAAGTTGTTATAGATTTTATTTCCCTAGATGCTGAGACATTTACTCACCCTGTTACAGCTTACCAAACTCTAGCTGTACAGGACAATGAGGTGGCTAAAAGATTGCTGAACTTGGTTCATACTACACAATCCTTACAAAGAGCAAAGGATGTAATCACTGCTATGCCTTCCAATATTGGCAGTGATTTTGAACTGGATGAAACTTCTTTTGGGGATGTTGGTGGGGATGATGAGAAAGATAGCAAGAGCATAGGGGGAGATGCGGATGTTCCTGCCTAGATGCTAACAAATGAATGTTCCTATTTACATCTCCAATCAACACTATTCAAGCTAATTTATGACACCCAAACAGCCATTCAGACATCTTCCAATGCCAGCACAAAGAAGCTACTCACAGCACATCTTGAAGCACTCCAGCTGCATAAAATTCAAGCCCTCCAACACAGTTAGAGTGTGGATGCAATCAAGCAAGAAATTTTTGAAGTAAAGCAGGATGTCATAGAAAGGTTGGATGCTAGACTTCCTTCTACCACCATGATTGAAATAGTTCAAAAACTAAGGAAGGAGGTTGATCTCAATAGAAACGTTTAGGCCATAAACTCAAGATTATCTGCTGTAGAGAAGTCAATGGCCATGATATTTATAATCAAGAAACTCAGACTACACTACTCCAACAGTTGGTGGCTGCTCAACTCCCTCCCACACAACTTGATGATAACAAAAAGGGGGAGAAAGGCTCAAGTGAGGGGGAGAAACAACTTAATATTCAAGTTAGCAAAGTAATTGTGCCTACAATTGCTTTCACCAAGCCACCAACTAAAGACAGTATTGATCTAATTAATGAAGCAACAGCCACATTGAGAGCAGTTGAAAAGAAGCAGTTGAGTCCAATCAACTGGGAGAAGATTGCTGAGGATATTCAAAATAGGTTTGGTCTAGCAAAAAAGCAAGAAAAAACAACCATTCATCACTCTCAAGTCATGAAAATATCTATGAATAATATGAGCATGAATAATCTGGAAAGAGGCCATCCATCCTGCATCAAATCCCCAAAGGCTGAACTAATTTTGAAGCCAAAGGTGAACTATCCAAAATTTTCACTAAAGAACCCTTTGGATACAGTGTATGAGACACCGAAGCCTGATGAGAAGAAACTATTGGCCAGGTCTATAGCATTCTACAAGGATCCTGCAGATTCAGTTTTAAAAAGGAGAATTGCCAAGATTTTCATAAATGGTAAGGAAATTTGTGTGGTGGCTGGACACCCTCATTTTGCTGAAGCAAAAAGGAAAGAAAAGGCAATACTGAAGCAAGAAAAGAAGCAAGTTGTTCTACATGCCAAAAAGCTCAAACAAAAGAAGGAGCAAGCTACTATCTTGGCCAAGTTACAAGTTGTGAAACCCACACAACAAATTTCTGCACAACCATCTGCAATTGCTGAATCTCAAGATCAAGTAATGCAAAATGAAGCTCCATACACAAAGAAGCCAAGGTACAAGCAAAGAATCAAGAGAAAATTGGATTTCAGTGATGAGGAGATGGAAGGATACTTTCCCAAAGAGTCTACTTCTACAACAACTCAAACATCCATGCCCTATGTGGCACATGAAGAATTCAAGATAGATCCATCGAAGAATTTCCATGGTGAACCTATCATTCTAAAGGTTGAGCCAATAGACTGAGATAGTCTACCAATTCCTGAACTCAATCTACCTTACTTCATGAAGCCAAAGAAGATAAAGACCAGAGCAGTCAATAAAGTGAAGCCCTCAACTCTCATATCCAAGTCCCTAACCAAAGTCAACAAGGGAGATATCATGTACATCTGTGACATCAAGGAATTCTCAGATCTAAACCTCTATCTAGATGAACTGGAAGAAGTTAGAGGGATTGATACTTACAGGGATCTACCTGAAAGGTTAGTATTCAAGTACAAGGGAGGAAAAGAGATACAATGGCCACTTCACAAGATCCTTCAAGAAAGCCAATATGTACTGATAAAGGTTTATTCATCATTCAAGAAGAACTTTGGATTCAATATGACAGCTAGAAAACTAGTTCTAAAGAAGATTGAAGAACTGAGGAGTATTATAGCCAAAGATGCACTCCCAAAGACTTTAATTATTTCTTACATAGGGAGTAGAGTGCATCTAGGCCCTACTGTTTGATGGAATTTATGGATGATAAAGGAGTTAGAAGATTCTTCAGATTAGAAGACCAATTGAGCATCTCTAGCAATGAGACTGTTTTGGAAATGCAAGGAATGCTAAATCTCTCAAAATCTGATGAACTGGAATTCCACAGACAGCTCCAAAATCAGATAGAAAAAAATGATAGAAAGCTTGGAAAGAGATCAAGATCATCAAGGAAATAGATCAATCTGCTCATACTAGAGGACCACCTTGAAAAAGACTATGAGAAAATCTTTGTACACTTTGCCTTGTAAATTTTTCAAGTGATTTTTGCAGCACTTTACAGTTTTATCTACTTCCATTTAAATTTGTATTTTTAGATTGTTTTGTTATCATCAAGTTTCTCTTAATTTATGGCTACAATTCTAGTATACATAAATTGGGGGAGATTATTGGGAAGATGTTGTGAACTTGATGATTTCATTAACAAAACACCTTAGTAGATTTTACTTAGTGAAAAATGTAGCACCCGACGGATGATCAAATATAGTCCCGACGGATGACTCAATATAGTCCCGACGGATGATGATTTGACATCCATCGAGTGAGTATCTTATGTAACAATAAGTCATGTAGCACTTTTATGAAAACAACTTTGTACAGATTCTGTGGTAGCTTAAGTCATGTTCACTTTAATTAGATTTACAGAATAGGTTGATTAATTGTAAATAGATGATGTCTTGTAATTCTACATAAATGAAATGAAGTCAAGTGCCAAATAGCTACCCGACGGATGATCAACAAAGCTACCCAACGGATGATCAACAAGGCAACCCGACGGATGATCCATTCAAACATCTGTTGACAGTGACAACACAGTCACATGCGTCGAGTGTTTGCAAAAGGAATGTGGCAGCCTATTCAACTGGGTTTTTGAGAAAAAACAAGCATTGCCATTTCCATGCTATTATGAAGATATTCAAAGATGCTGGAATAGAGTAATGAAGTAGCATAGTATTAGACTTGATAAGTTTTGTTTTATTATCTTGTCTTATTACTGATCTTGGTAATATATAAACCAAGAGTGGCAAGTAGAACAACTAGAAGACTAAGAAAATTCATTCTCAGAGAAACAATTGTAAGCTGTATCCTTAGCATTTCTCCGTAAGTTTAGTTGTTCATATTTGTAAGTAGCTGTGAGCTATCCAAGCTACACAGGGTTCTCTTGATATATATATATATATATATATATATATATATATATATATATCTGGTGGATGCATTCAAATCCACCAGAAAGTTTTAAAGACCTGTGTTTTTATTACTTTGTGTTTTGATTCATTTTAACTTGTCATTCCGCGCTTTGCAAATCAAAACACTTACATATATATTTTGAGTTAGAACATTTTATAATTCAGAAAAAGTTTCAAGAATTCCATTCAACCCCCCCTTCTATAATTCTTGTTGCATTGTTAGGGACTAACAATTGGTATCAGAGCAAGCTCTTGAAGAACAAAGAGTTTAAAGATCACAAAAAACAGCAAGATGAACAAGAAGGATGTTGGAGTCAAGATTCCTTTTCTGGACAAAGATAATTACCATCACTGGAAGGTAAAGATGCATCTCCATTTACTTTCTCAAGATGAGGCCTATGTGGATTACATAGAGAGAGGTCCTCATGTACCAATGAGAGCCCCAACTAGAAATGAGCCATCAGTTCCCAAGCCAAGGCATGAATGGTCAGATCCTGATATTGAACAAGTCAGGAAAGACAAGAAGTCCATGAATATCCTGTTCAATGGAGTTGATGGTGACAAGTTTGACAACATCATCAATTGTAAAACTGCCAAGGAAGTTTGGGATACAATTCAGATTATCTGTGATGGCACTGAACAAGTTAGGGAAAATAAGATGCAACTGCTAATTCAACAATATGAGCACTTTCATTGTGAAGATAGTGAGTCTCTCACTGACATTTTTAGTAGATTGCAAAAACTACTAAATGCTCTGAAGTTGCATGGAAGAGTCTGTTAGACAATAGACTCCAATCTTAAGTTCCTTAGATCTCTTCCAAAGAAATGGAAACCAATGACAGTCTCATTGAGAAACTCTCAAGATTACAAAGAGTTTACTTTGGAGAGACTGTATGGCATCCTGAAAGCTTATGAGCTTGAAATAGATCAAGATGAGAGGATTGAGAATGGAAAGAAGAAAGGAAGGTCCATTGCACTGGTTGCTGAGTTAGAGAAAGAGAAGGAGATGAAGATAGAAGCTGTTGAGTCTACTTCAAAGGTCTGTGAAAACAAGGCCAAGGGGATGGTAGCAGAAAATGAAGATTCTTTGAGCCAAGATGATATGGATGACATTGATGAACATCTAGTATTTCTTTACAGAAGATTTGCCAAGCTCAAGTTCAAGAAGAACTTTGGAGCAGCTAAGCCAAATAGAAACATGGTGGATAAATCAAAATTTAAATGTTTTCAAATGTGGCTTGGCAGGGCACTTTGCCAGTGAGTGTAGAAAGTCAGATTCCAGCAAGAAAAAGTTGAGCCTGTGGATTATAAGAAATAATACCTTGAGCTGCTCAAACAAAAAGAAAGGGCTTTCATTACACAAGAAAACAACTGGGCAGTAGATGGTCTGGATGAAGATAAAGATGTCAGCTATGTCAATCTAGCCCTAATGGCTAAGTCTGATAAAACAGAGACAAGTTCTTCATGTAATCAGGTAATCACCACTAACCTTGCACATTTATCTAAAACTGAGTGTAATGATGCAATAAATGACATGTCTACAGAATTATATCATTTACGTCTTACACTTAAGTCCCTCACTAAGGAAAATGCTAAAATCAAAGAAAAAAATTTGTTTCTAAGTGAGAGAAATAATGTGCTAGAGTCTCAGTTTATTGAATTTGAAAACTTGAGAATTGAGTGTAAGATTGCTAAGGATGAATTAACTGAGTCCTTGAAGAAAGAAGAGATTTTGAGGAAGCAACTTGAACGAGAACAGGAAGTGATTAAGGCATGGAAAACATCTAGAGATGTTAATGCTTAAATCACCAAAATTCAAGGTATTGAGTCCCTTTGTGATGCAGCCTGGAAGAAGAATAAGGAGAAGCTGGAATCCAATTTGATTGAAGGATTTCTAACAAATGTGGACTCGATGAATGATGAGAGCCATCCGTCGGATAACCAAAATGATTATCCGTCGAGTGACATAAATCCTCATCCGTTGGTTGTAAGCAAACCTGTGAGTAAATCCAAACTTGATAAGTTAAATGAGAAATATGGATCTATTTCCAAAAACTTCATTTCAGGAGAAACTAGTCAAGTGAAGAAGGAGAAGAAAGTGAATGTTGGTTATCTGTCCATCAAGCAATTGAATGACAGACTAGAAAAGATTGAGGTTAAAACAGAGGCTAAAAAGAAAAACAATAGAAATGGTAAAGTTGGGATTAACAAACATAACAACTACAAACCTGATAAGTATGCTCCAAGAATAATATGTGTTAAGTGTGGTAGTGTAAATCATCTATCTGTTAATTGCAAAACTGTCATGCCCACTTCCATATCTGTGCCACCTCCTTTTCCCAACATGAATGCCATACCTTCTATGCCTATGAATGCTATGTCTACAAAGAATATGAATGCACAATTTGGTAATATGTCATTTGCACCTAATCCTTATTATGCTGCATTTAGTATTCCTCAAAAGCCATTTAGCATGCCCTACTGGAATAACATGTTTGCTAATAGCATGTCATTTCCTGTTAATCAAAATGTGCATGATAATTTTGTGTTAATGAATGGTTTTAAAAGTCCAACTCAGATGACTAAGGATGAATCTGATATCCCCAAGTCAAATGAGATCAAACCTAAGAAACAGAAGAAGAAAGCTAACAATGCAGGATCCAAGGAAACTTGGGTACCAAAATTAACTTGATTTGATTTTAATGTGTGCAAGGAAATAGAAAGAATATATGGTACTTGGATAGTGGTTGTTCAAGACACATGACTGGAGATTCTATCCTGCTCACAGAGTTCAAGGAAAGAGCTGGCCCAAGTATTACTTTTGGAGATGACAGCAAGGGTTATACTGTGCGATATGGCTTGATTTCAAAAGACAATGTCATCATTGAGGAGGTTGCCTTAGTGGATGGTCTCAAGCACAATATTTTGAGTATCAGCCAGCTTTATGATAAAGGCAATTCAGTAACCTTCAACTCAGAAGCCTGTGTTGTGACAAATAAGAGGAGTAATAAAGTGATTCTCACTGGAGTGAGAAAAGGAAATGTGTACCTAGCTGACTTCAACTCATCAAATGCAGAATCTGTTACTTGTCTTGTCAGTAAAGAAAGTCAAGATGAAAGTTGTCTATGGCACAAGAAGCTATCCCATCTAAACTTCAAGACCATGAATGAGCTTGTAAAGAAAGAACTGGTTAGAGGTATTCCTCAAGTGGAGTTTTCTAAGGATGGACTGTGTGATGCTTGCCAAAAGGGAAAATAAATTAAAGCATCATTCAGAAAGAAGCTTGATTCAACAATTGAAGAACCTTTGCAACTGCTACACATGGATTTATTTGGACCAGTCAGTGTGTTCTCCATCTCAAGGAAAAGATTTTGCCTAGTAATTGTAGATGATTTCTCAAAGTTCTCTTGGACATATTTCCTTAAGTCTAAAGATGAGGCTAGTGAAATTATCAATCACATAAGGCAAGTGAACAATCATCCTGATTTCAAAGTTAGAAGAATCAGGAGTGACAATGGAAATGATTTCAAAAATTCTGTTATGAGAGTATTTTGTGAAGAGAATGGGATTATGCTTGAGTTTTCAGCAGCAAGAACTCCACAACAAAATGGAGTAGTAGAAAGAAAGAACAGATCACTTATTGAAGCTGCAAGGACAATGCTTGAAGAATCTAAGTTACCAACATATTTCTAGGCTAAAGCTGTAAATACTGCATGCTACACTCAGAATATTTCTCTGGTTAATCAAGCAAAATGAATGACTCCCTACCAATTGTTCAAGAACAAGAACCAACTCTAAATTTTCTTCATGTCTTTGGATGCAAATGTTATATCTTGAGAAATCAAACTGATCAGGATGGGAAGTTGGATGCTAAAGTAGATGAAGCAATTTTTGTTGGATATGTTGTTGGTAAAGCATACAGAGTCTACAATCTGAGAACCAACATTGTTGTGGAATCAATACATGTTGTGTTTGATGATAAAAAGATTGAAGGACTACAAGATGGAGATTACCATGAGAGCCTCAAATTTGATAATGTGGAGATGGTTAGCGATGACAGTGATGATGAAAGTGATCAAGAAACAGTATCGAAGGATAATGCAGAAAAATCTACTACCAATAAAGCACATAATTCAACATCTGTCGAGTTGCAAAATGATTCATCCGTCGGGAGACAATCTGCTTTACCCTTCGGGAGACAACCAGCTTCATCCGTCGGTACTCAAAATTCACCATCCGTAGGGTCATCAAAAGAAGCTGAAAGTCAGAATAGATTACTTACAAAAAGTTCCCTTTTCTCAAATCAAAGATCCATAAACTCAGGGGGAGTTTCTTATAATCAAAACTCAATCACACATCAAGGCAACAATGAGGCCCCTTCATCTAGAGCTAATCTACCTCAACAAAGGAAGTGGACAAAGGATCACCCCTTTGAGCTCATCATTGGTGATGTATCTTCTAGAGTTCAAATAAGGTGAGCAACTAAAGAAGAATGTCAATATAGCAGCTTCCTCTCTAGAGAAGAACCAAAGAAGGTAGAAGAAGCTTTGTTGGATCCTGATTGGATTTTAGCTATGCACGAGGAGCTAAACCAATTTGAAAAGAACAAAGTATGGAAGCTGGTGCCCAAGCCTAAAGGAAAGAATTCAATAAACACCAAATGGGTATTCAGAAACAAGATGGATGAAAATGGCATAGTAGTCAGGAACAAAGCTAGATTAGTTGCTAAGGGTTATTATCAATAAGAAGGAATAGATTTTGATGAAACCTTTGCTCCTGTTGCAAGACTTGAAGCCATCAGAATTTTCTTAGCTTACGCAGCCCATACCAATTTTAAAGTCTATCAAATGGATGTCAAGAGTGTCTTTCTAAATGGAGATTTGGAGGAGGAAGTCTATGTCAGTCAGTCTCCTAGTTTTGAAGATCCAAATCTACCTAATCATGTATACTATCTTTTGAAAGCACTCTATGGATTAAAGCAAGCACCTAGAGCCTGGTATGACACTTTGTCAAAGTTTCTTTTAGAGAATCACTTCACTAGAGGTATTGTAGACAAAATTTTATTCTTTAAAAATGTTAATGGCTCTAGTATACTTGTTCAAATTTATGTAGATGACATTATTTTTGGCTCTACAGATGAAAAACTTTGCAAAAGGTTTGCCAATCTGCTTTATCCGTCGGGAGACAACCAGCTTCATCCGTCGGTACTCAAAATTCACCGTCCGTCGGGTCATCAAAAGACGCTGAAAGTCAGAATAGATTACTTACAGAAAGTTCCCATTTCTCAAATCAAAGATCCATAAACTCAGGGGGAGTTTCTAAAATAAAATCTCAATCACACATCAAGACAATAATGAGGTCTCTTCATTTAGAGCTAATCTACCTCAACAAAGGAAATGGACAAAGGATCACCCTTTTGAGCTCATCATTGGTGATGTATCTTCTAGAGTTCAAACAAGGAGAGCAACTCAAGAAGAATGTCTATATAGCAGCTTCCTCTCTAAAGAAGTACCAAAGAAGGTAGAAGAAGTTTTGTTGGATCCTGATTGGATTTTAGCTATGCGGGAGGAGCTAAACCAATTTGAAAGGAACAAAGTATGGAAGTTGATGCCCAAGCCTAAAGGAAAGAATCCAATAGACACCAAATGGGTATTCAGAAAGAAGATGGATGAAAATGGCATAGTAGTCAGAAACAAAGCTAGATTGGTTTTTAAGGGCTATTGTCAACAAAAAGGAATAGATTTTGATGAAACCTTTGCTCATATTGCAAGACTTGAAGCCATCAGAATCTTCTTAGCCTATGCAGCCCATGCCAATTTCAAGGTCTATCAAATGGATGTTAAGAGTTCCTTTCTAAATGGAGATTTGGAGGAGGAAGTCTATGTCAGTCAGTCTCCTGGTTTTGAAGATCCAAATCTACCTAATCATGTATACTATCTTTTGAAAGCACTCTATGGATTGAAGCAAGCACCTAGAGCCTGGTATGACATTTTGTCAGAGTTTCTTTTAGAGAATCACTTCACTAGAGGTACTCTAGACAAAACTTTATTCTTTAGAAATGTTAATGGCTCTAGTATACTTGTTCAAATTTATGTAGATGACATTATTTTTGGCTCTAGAGATGAAATACTTTGCTAAAAGTTTGCCAAATTGATGCAAAGTAAGTATGAAATGAGCATGATGGGAGAACTAACTTACTTTCTTGGTTTGCAAGTTAAGCAAGTTAATGATGGAATATTCATTAGTCAAACTAAATACATTTATGATCTTTTAAAGAAGTTTGATCTAATGGATTGCACATCATCAAAAACTCCCATGGCCACTGCAACTAAGCTTGAATTAAACACTACTGAAAAGTCTGTGGATATTTCAAGTTATAGGGGCATGGTTGGCTCACTTCTATACTTAGCAGCTAGTAGGTCAGATATAATGTTTGCTACATGTCATTGTGCTAGATTTCAGGCTAATCCTAGAGAATGCCACTTAGTAGCTATTAAGAGAATTTTCAAGTATCTCAAGGGAACACCAAAACTTGGCATTTGGTACCCTAGAGATTCTGGTATTGATCTAACTGGTTATTCAGATGCAGATTATGCAGGTTGCGGAATTGATAGAAAAAGTACAACAGGAACCTGTCAATTTTTAGAAAACAAGCTTGTGTCCTGGTTCAGTAAAAAGCAAAATTCAGTTTTTACTTCTACAGCCGAAGCTGAGTATATTGCTGACGGGAGTTGTTGTGCGTAGATTTTGTGGATGAAAAACCAATTGCTAGACTATGGTCTGCAAGTGGAAAGAATTCCTATTTTCTGTGATAACACAAGTGTAATTGCCATCACTGAAAATCCAGTATAGCATTCAAGAACAAAGCACATAGACATCAAGTACCACTTCATAAGGGAACATGTAATGAATGGTACTGTGGAATTACATTTTGTTCCAAGTGAAAAACAGCTTGTAGATATATTTACCATCCCACTGGATGAATCCACCTTTTCAAGGTTGGTAAGTGAGTTAGGTATGCTCAATTACTCTTGAATCTTTTCAGATAATTTGCAAGTTATAAAGTAGCCATAAATTTAATTGATTTTTCAGTGTTGGATGAAATTTTGGCTAAGTCAAAATTTACATCCCGACGGATGATCATTATCCATCGAGTGTGATCATCCATCGGAATACAATTTGTTAATAAAATCAATTATTTTTCTGGAATATTTTATAACTCGAGGGATAACTGTGTATCCTCATCTTTCGAATTGTCTTAATCCTAGCCGTTAATTCTTTGAACATTATCCATCCAGTATACTTACAGTTTGTAAGCATAACACGATGAATAAGTGATGGAATTTTTACAGTTTATTTTTTGAACGGCTATTTTGGGCAAATTTTATTGGTCACTTTATTTTACTTTATTATTTTTGACAGTTATTTTTTTGAGATAGTATAAAAGCATAATTCATTTTCATTTCTTTTCTTTTATCATTCTCAATTCATCTGCTCTAACTTCTTTCTTTCTCAAAAGCAATTATCATCTCTCTCTGTAATTTTCACTCTCTAACAATGGCACCAGTCATCAAAATCATGTCACAAACTGGATTTATATATGAGAAGGACAACTTCACGGCTCTTGTGAACAAGGGGATTTAGCGGTCTGGCGACTACCACAAAATGATGGATTTTATGAAGAACTACAAACTTAACTATGCCATGCTGGAATCACCCACCATCTACTATGAGGTTGTTGAAGAAATGTGGATGACTGCAGTGTATAACTCAACTGATAAGACTATCACCTTCACTATTAAAGGTAATGAATTATGTGTTACTAGTAATATAGTTAAAGCATGCTTCAAGTTTCCAGATAATACTGTCACTACTCCACACACAGACACTGGTATTGTTAATATGCTTAATTCCATGGGCTATGCACTCTCTACTTCTAAATTAAGTGAAATTAGGAGATTGGGTCTTAGGAAGGAATGGAGTTATCAGTGTGATGTAGTCACTAAAGTATTTTTCTGGTAAAATTAGCAATGTTGATTCAGTCAATATCTCTATGCTTAACATGCTTTACATTCTAGTAACTGGTAAATTTTTCAACTTTAGTGATCTATTCATATTTGAGTTGGGGTTTAAGTTAGGGGAGCTAAATAAGAGGGATAAAAATGTTTATTATGCTATATTTTTTAATGATGCTTGCTAACCACCTCTCTGAGGATCTTGTGCTTGAGAACCCAACCAACAAGTTAGATTGTTGTGTTCAAGAAAGGAGAATCATTGCAGATTTGAACAGGACAAACCATCACAAAGAGGTGCCATTCTTCTACTTCCCAGTAATGGAAGCACCTCAGGTAAATGAGGTAATTTCCACTATCTCTACTCTTCCAACCTCACAAACTTCTTTGCATTCTAGTGTAGCTATGGAAACTGTGTCATTGACACAACAGTTGCCTACCCAAGCTACCAAATCCAAAATTTCAAAAACAAAGACAAAGAAAGCCCCCTCTGGTGTCTCTCAAAAGATGCCAGTTATAAAATCCACCAAACCGAAAGAGGGGAGTGTGAAGGTAGGTAAGAAAGGTGAGGGACACGGTGAACATCAAAAAAACCCCAAGGACAAGGTTAGAGAGGTGAGTGTTTCCCATCCTAGCCACACTGTAGTTTCCCAACAAACTGCAGTGCTTAATAAGCATTACTGGTTTCATCCTCCCAAAAGGATGTTACCATTGAAACAAGCTCTCAGCCAAGAGCACAGGCCAAAAGGGTAAGGGACATAAGCTCACATCAAACTTACACTAGAAAGAAGAAATCAAAAACCCTTGGGGATGTACAGGGTTCACACACTGTGCAAACTGGTGCTAAAGACACAGTCACTACACCTTCTCAAAGTCAGGTTGATGTGGCTCCAATAAATGTGGATTCACAGCCAAAATCTCTAATAATAGAAGCACCTGAAACACCAAATTCTCCCACACACTCTTTGGATGTTGACATGATAAATACATCACTTCCAAATTCTACATCTTTAACTCTCATGGAGAAGCCAAAAATACAAGCAAGTGAGCATCATTTTCTAGATGATTTGTTGGCTCACTTGCCATTTCTTTCTGAGACTCTTGAGACATCTGTGCCAAAATTTTCATCAATCTGCACAGAGTCCACAATAGTCTCCACTCCAAACTCATTTATTTTTACTCTTTCGATGGATATTGTTCATCCATCGAGTAGTGATTATATCCCAACGGATAGCTTAACAACAGTTATCCGTCAGATAGTCGAACTGCTAACCCGACAGATATTCCTTATCCATCGAGTGTCTCTGCACAGCTTCAAATTTCATCAATTATTACAAGTGCAGAAGACTTAGTAGTAGTATAATCACTCCTAAGACAGAGGGAAGGGAGTGAAATGAGTGAGAATCTGGGTTGCTCCCAGGAAAAAGGAGAGGAAAAGAATGAACCAATGTAGTCCATTTCTTCAGGACTGGAAAAAGTGAGTGTGAGGAGTCCCACCTTAGATGGTGAAGGTGAGGGTGTGAGGATAGGGAGCCAATGTGAGACCTTGATCCACAAAAGAGAGGCATTGAGAGAAATGCAGGTGCAGGAGTGATAAGGATGGAAACCATTGCAAGTAAGTCAATGAATGTTAGTGATGTAAAAAGGAAAAGGCTATTTCAACAAGAATATCAAGTTGTTATAGATTCTATTTCCCTAGATGCTGAGACATTTACTCATCCTGTTACAGCTTACCAAACTCTAGCTGTATAGGACAATGAGGAGGCTGAAATATTGCTGAACTTGGTGCATACTACACAATCCTTACAAAGAGCAGAGGATGCAATCACTGCTATGCCTTCCAATATTGGCAGTGATTTGAACTGGATGAAACTTCTTTTGGGGATGATGGTGGGGATGATGAGGAAGATAGCATGAGCATAGGGGGAGATGCAGATGTTCCTGCCTGGATGCTAATAAAAGAATGTTCCTACTCACATCTCCAATCAATACTATTCAAGCTAATTCATGGCACCCAAACAGCCGTTCAGACATCTTCCAATGCCAGCACAAAGAAGCTACTCACAGCACATCTTGAAGCACTCTAGCTACATAAAATTCAAGCCCTCCAACATAGTCAGAGTGTGGATGCAATCAAGTAAGAAATTTCTGATGTAAAGTAGGATGTCATAGAAAGGTTGGATGCTAGACTTCCTGCTACCACCATGATTGAAATAGTTCAAAAATTAAGGAAGAAGGCTGATCTCAATAGGAAAGTTGAGGCCATGAACTCAAGATTATCTGCTGTAGAGATGTCAATGGCCAAGATACTTAAGAATCAAGAAACTCATTCTGCACTACTCCAACAGTTGGTGGCTGCTTAACTCCCTCCCACATAACTTGATGATAACAAAAAGGGGGAGAAAGGCTCAAGTGAGTGGGAGAAACAACTTAATATTCAAGTTAGCAAAGTAATCGTGCCTACAATTGCTTTCACCAAGCCACCAACTAAAGACAGCATTGATCTGATTAATGAAGCAGCAGCCACATTGAGAGCAGCTGAAAAGAAGCAGTTGAGTCCAATCAACTGGGAGAAGATTGATGAGGATATTCAAAAGAGGTTCGGTCTAGCAAAAAAGCAAGAAAAAATAGCCATTCATCACTCTCAAGTCTGGAAAATCTCTGTGAATGATATGAGCATGAATAATCCGGAAAGAGGCCAGCCATCCTGCATCAAATCTCCAAAGGCTGAACTAATTTTGAAGCCAAAGGTGAACTATCCAAAATCTTCACTAAAGAACCCTGTGTACACAGTGTATGAGACACCAAAGCCTGATGAGAAGAAGCTGTTGGCCAGGTCTATAGCATTCTACAAGGATCCTGCAGATTCAGTTCTAAAAAGGAGAATTGCCAAGATTTTCATAAATGGTAAGGAAATTTGTGTGGTGGCTGGACACCCTCATTTTGCTGAAGCAAAAAGGGAAGAAAAGGCAAGACTGAAGCAAGAAAAGAAGCAAGTTGCTCTAGATGCTAAAAAGCTCAAACAAAAGAAGGAGCAAGCTACTATCTTGGCCAAGTTACAAGCTGTGAAACCCACACAACAAATTTCTGCACAACCATCTGCGATTGCTGAGCAAAAAGGGAAGAAAAGGCAAGACTGAAGCAAGAAAAGAAGCAAGCTGCTCTAGATGCTAAAAAGCTCAAACAAAAGAAGGAGCAAGCTACTATCTTGGCCAAGTTACAAGCTGTGAAACCCACACAACAAATTTCTGCACAACCATCTGCGATTGCTGAATCTCAAGGTCAAGTAATGCAAAATGAACCTCCACAGACAAAGAAGCCAAGGTACAAGCAAAGAATCAAGAGAAAATTGGATTTCAGTGATGAGAAGATGGAAGGATACTTTCCCAAAGAGTCTACTTCTACAACAACTCAAACATCCATGCCCTCTATGGCACATGAAGAATTCAAGATAGATCCATCCAAGAATTTCCATGGTGAACCTATCATTCCAAAGGATGAGCCAATAGACTGGGATAGTCTACCAATTCCTGAACTTAATCTACCTCACTACATGAAGCCAAAGAAGACAAAGACCAGAGCAGTCAAGAAAGTGAAGCCCTCAACTTTCATATCCAAGTCCCTAACCAAAGCTCAAACCAAAGTCAACAAGGGAGATATCATGTACATCTGTGACATCAAGGAATTCTCATATCTAAACCTCTATCTAGATGAACTGGAAGAAGTTAGAGAGATTGATGCTTACAGGAATCTACCCGAAAGGTTAGTATTCAAGTACAAGGGAGGAAAAGAGATATAATGGCCACTTTACAGGATCCTTCAAGAAAGCCAATCTGTGCTGATAAAGGTTTTTTCATCATTGAAGAAGAACTTTGGATTCAATGTAATAGCTATAAGACTTGTTCTAAAGAAGATTGAAGAACTGAGGAGAATTAGAGCCAAAGATGCACTCCCAAAGACTTTAACTATTCCTTACACAGGGAGTAGAGTGCATCTAAGGCCCTACTGGCTGATGGAATTCATGGATGATAAAGGAGTTAGAAGATTCTTCAGATTATACGACCAATTGAGCATCTCTAGCAATGAGACTCTTTTGGAAATGCAAGGAATGCTAAATATCTCAGAATTTGATGAACTGGAATTCCATAGACAACTCCAAAATCAGATAGAAGGAAACAACAGAAAGCTTGGAAAGAGATCCAAATCATCCAGGAAATAGATCAATCTGCTCAGACTAGAGGAGCACCTTGAAAAAGACTGTGAGCAAATCTTTGTACACTTTGCCTTGTAAATTTTTCAAGTGATTTTTGCAGCACTTTACAGTTTTATCTACTTCCATTTAAATTTGTATTTTTAGGGTGTTTTGTTATCATCAAGTTTCTCTTAATTTATGGCTACAATTCTAGTAGACATAAATTGGGGGAGATTGTTGGGAAGATGTTGTGAACTTGATGATTTCATTAACAAAACACCTTGGTAGATTTTGCTTAGTTAAAAATGTAGCACTCGACGGATGATCAAATATAGTCCCGACGGATGACTCAATATAGCCCGACGGATGATGATTTGACATCCATTGAATGAGTAGCTTATGTAACAATAAGTCATGTAGCACATTTCTGCAAACAACTTTGTATAGATTCTGTGGTAGCTTAATTCATGTTGACTTTAATTAGATATGCAGAATAGGTTGATTAATTGTAAATAGATGATGTCTTGTATTTCTGCACAAATGAAATGAAGTCAAGTACCAAATAGCTACCCGACGGATGATCAACAAAGCTACCCGACGGATGATCAACAAGGCAACCCGACGGATGATCATGTACCCGACGGATGATCCATTCAAACATCTGTTGACAGTGACAAGACAGTCACATGCGTCGAGTGTTTGCAAAAGGAATGTGGCAGCCTATTCAACTGGGTTTTTGAGAACAAAGAAGTGAAGTAATTTACGGATGAGCGGAAGCGTGATATAACAATTATTCCGTAAAAACCATGTATCGCACATATAGAAAAATGTATAAAACCAAAAAACGGAGGAATCGTAACCATACCTTGAAAATAGAAGCTTTATAATATGGTTGCTAGAAGTTGCTCCTCAGTGTGTGAAGCACTCTACTGGTATCCACCAAGAATGATCCTCTTCGATGAAGCTTTTTATAAAACCAAGATTTTATAAAAATGGAGTTTTGGGAGAGAGAGAGAGAGAGAGAGAGAGAGGAAGAAGATGGAGGCTAGCTCTTCTTAGGGTTTTCACAAAACCAAGTGTATATTTAGAATGAGCCATCTCATTCTATTTATAGGGCGCTCCTAGGGTTTTCATAATATATCAATATATATATATTAGCCCCCACATTTTATCTTAATAAAATGCTTTAATAATAATTAAAACTATTTAAATCATTATTTCTTTTTCTAAACTATTTAGAAAATGATTCTCTCTCTCATTATTTCATCAAAGAAAATATTCTTTTATGGTGTGACCCTGTAGGTTCAATATTATGCTGGTAGTAGAAATAAATAATAATAAACTTTTATTAATTATTTATATGAATACTAAAATTCACTAAATATAATTAACTGATTAATTATATTTATTTTACATCGTGAGTGATGCTTCTCAACATATCGCGACTATCCGGATAATATGAATTCACTGCTTAGAATACCAAGAACCTGTCAGTGACTAGTTACCGTACAATGAATTCATTCTACCCTTACAATATCCCGATTAAATACAAGGCATGGATCTCATGTCAGGCCTATCAAATTTAATCATATGATTTCTTATTCATAATGCAAAGTTCATATTAATGCAAATTAGAAACTCCTTTCTAATTTCATACACTCTGGCCAGAGATTCCAGAACTCACATAATAAGAATAACATAGGATATTCTCTTCCTATACTGGAAGGGGTAGATCCTCTATTGACGTTAACTATCTCTATACACAAATCTCTATGCCCATAATAGACCTAATGGATGTCCTTGAGACCAAGGACTAAACAAAAGCACAGTTCATTATATACAAGATAACTTTAACGATCTCAAGTCTAAGGACACTTTTACAACTATCACTTAGTGAATAACTATTGACATATGAGTAATCTCCATTAGTTGTTCAACTTATCGAGTCATGTTCAGTGAACTTATTCCCTAATAAGCACCTACATACTAGCTATAGTGTCACCACACAAATGCCTATGAGAACAGACATCCTCCTGAAGGGAGCAAGCATAGTATGTACCAATCTTTGTGGATCCACTAACATCTGATTAGTTATCCTATGATCAGGAACTGTTTAAGTCTAGAGTTATCATCTTCTAGATCTCACTATTATTATCTCATTATAATTCTAGAAGCTTTACTCTAAACTATGGAGCATCTTATTTAAAACACTTTAAATAGATAAAGCCCATAATAAAACTAAAACAAGTCTTTTATTAATTTCAATGAAATAACATAGGAATACAAGTGAGTTCTTCCTAACTCATCATACATGATTATATTTAGGATAAACACTTTCAATCTCCCACTTGAACTAAAGCCAATCACCCTGGTATCTAATACCCATCTTCTCTTTATGACGATCAAAGTGAATCTGAGACAATAACTTTATGAGTGGGTCTGCTACGTTGTTATGTGTGTCAACTCTCTCAATCTTGACATCTCCTCTTTTAGTGATTTCCCTAATCAAATGAAAGCATCGCAAAACATGTTTAGAATTTTTATGAGACCTAGGTTCCTTGGCTTGTGCTATTGCTGCGTTGTTATCACAATACAACACAATAGGCTCCTCAATGCTAGGAACAACTCCCAACTCAGAAACAAATTTCCTCATCCAAGCGGCTTCTTTTGTAGCCTCACTTGCAGCTATATATTCTGCTTCTGTTGTGGAGTCATCCGTTGTAGACTGTTTGGAACTCTTCCAACTAATCGCACCACCATTCAGAGTAAACACGTACCCTGACATGGATTTGCTATCATCACTTTCTGATTAAAAACTAGAGTTAGTATAACCCTCTATTTTCAACTCAGATCTACCACCAAAAACAAGAAAAATATCCTTAGTCCTTCGTAAGTACTTATGGATGTTCTTCACTGCTTTCCAGTGGTCTTCACCTGGATAGGACTGATATCTGCTCGTCACACTAATTGAATAAGCAATATCAGGCCTAGTACATAACATCGCGTACATGATAGATCCTATTGCTAAAGCATAAGGAATCTTACTCATATGCTCTCTTTCCTCAGGTGTCTTAGGAGATGTCTTTTCGGAAAGGGATACTCCATGGCTCATCGGTATGAGACCTCTTTTGGAGATTTCCATGCTAAACCTTTTAAGCACTTTCTGGATATATGTACCATGGGTAAGACCTATCATTCTTCTAGATCTATCTCTATAGATCTTCATACCGAGAATGTAGGATGCTTCTCCCAAGTCCTTCATAGTGAAGTTCTTCGATAGCTACACTTTGACTGATTGCAGCATCGGTATATCATTTCCTATAAGAAGTATGTCATCCATATACAATACAAGAAATGTTACTGCGCTCCCACTAACCTTCTTGTAGACACATGTTTCATCTATGTTTTTGATAAAACCAAACTCTTTGATTGTCTCATTAAAACGGATTTTCCATCTACGAGAAGCTTGCTTTAAACCATATATGGTTCGTAGAAGCTTACACACTAGGTGTTCATTTCCTTTGGAAAGAAAACCCTCTGGCGGTGTCATATATACTTCCTCTTCAAGTTTCCCATTGAGGAAGGCTGTTTTCACGTCCATTTGCCAGATCTCATAGTCGTAGTAAGCAGTAATCGCAAGCAAAATCCGAATTGATTTTGACAGGGCTACAGGTGAAAAAGTTTCATCAAAGTCAATCCCTTGCCTTTGTCTGAATCCTTTTACCACGAGCCTGGCCTTATAGGTCTCCACCTGGCCATCTGCTCCAATCTTTCTCTTGTATACCCATTTGCACTCAATAGGCTTCACACCCTCAGGTGCTTCAACCAAAGTCCATACTTGGTTGGTATACATAGATTCCATTTCAGATTTCATGGCACTTTGCCATTTCTCTAAGTCCACACTACTCATAGCCTCATTATAGGTCATAGGGTCGTCATCATCAATGATTGACAACTCATTGTCATTCTCAATGACAAGGCCATAATACCTCTCAGGTTGGCGAGACACTCTCCCTGACCTACGAATGGGCTGTTCCACAGAAGGTTGTTCAGTCTGAACAGATGTTTCCATTTGAACCGTAGTAGTTTGTGCTTCTTGAACTTCATCAAGTTCAATTTTGCTCCTACTATTTCGTTCAAGGATAAACTGCTTTTCCAAGAAGGTAGCATGTCTGGAGACAAACACCCTATGATCGGTGTAAAAGTAATACCCTAAAGTCTCTTTAAGATATCCCATAAAACTACATTTTACGGATAGAGATTCCAGCTTATCAGGGTCAACTTTCTTGACATAAGCTGGACATCCCCAAATCTTAACGTGTTTAAGACTTGGTTTCCTTTCTTTCCATATCTCATATGGAGTTTGAGGAACAGATTTGGAAGGCACCTTATTCAGTAAATATGCTGAGGTTTCCAATGCATAACCCCACAGGAATACTGGAAGATCCGCATAGCTCATCATGGACCGAACCATGTCTAACAAAGTTCGATTTCTCGTTTCAGATACCCTATTCAACTGTGGAGTATATAGAGGAGTCCACTGGGAGACTTTACCATTTTCTTTGAGATAATCTAGAAACTCTCCATTCAAGTATTCACCACCTCGATCTGATCGAAGAGTTATAATACTATGTTTGGTTTGTTTCTCCACTTCATGCTTATATTCTTTGAACTTTTCAAAGGCTTCAGACTTGTGTTTCATCAAATACATATATCCGAATCTAGATCGATCATCTATGAAAGTAATGAAGTATGAAAATCCACCCATGGCTTGCGTAGACATTGGTCCACATACATCTGTGTGTACCAATCGTAGCAAATCTGCAGCCCTCTCTCCATGTCCACTAAATGGATGTAGGATATGATTCAAAATCAAAGGGGTCAAGTAACCCTTCCTTATGCAATGTACGTAGTCTATTTTCACTAATATGACCAAGTCTGCAGTGCCACAAAAAGGTGAGATTTTCATCATCCTTTTTCTTTTATTAGTATGTTCAATTTGTAGTAAATTATACTCTACGTCACATACATACAAACCATTATTTAAAATACCACTTCCATAAAGAACGTTATCTCTAAGAATTGAACATTTATTATTCTTAATAACAAATGAAAATACAGCCAAGTCTAACATGGGAATAGAAATAATATTCCTCAAAATCGAGGGAACAAAATAACAATTATTTAAAACAATAGTCCTGCCCGTAGGCATATGCATATGAAATGATCCTACAGCTTCAGCAGCAACTCTTGCTCCATTTCCCATCCGTAGAATCACCTCCTCTTCCTCAAGAGTCCTACTTCTCCTTAGTCCCTGCAATGAATTGCAAATGTTAGAACCACAGGCGGTATCTAATACCCAAGTAGAAATTTGATTTAATGAAATATTCACTTCAATCATGAACATACCTAAAACAGAAGCGGTAGTCTCACTACCCTTCTTCTTCTTAAATTCTGCAAGGTAAACCTTGCAGTTCCTTTTCTAGTGCCCCACCTTGTTACAGTGGAAGCAAATAGCTTTGCTCTTGGGGTCTTCAGCTTTTGGTGGAATCGGCTTTTTCTCACCTACTTTCTTCTTCTTGGAAGGGTTCTTCTTCCTTTTCTTAGGATTGGAACCTTCACCAATTAGAAGAAAAGAGCTCTTCTTAGAGGGAAAATTCGATTCCGCATTCTTCAACATGTTGTGAGTTCAGCCAGGCTGACATCCAGCTTATTCATGTAAAAGTTCACAACAAATTGTGAAAATGAACCCGGAAGTGATTGCAAGACCAAGTCTTGGCTCAGCTCCCTATCCATGGCAAAACCAAGATGTCCAAGACGTTCAATCAAATTGATCATATTATGTACATGGTCATTCACAGATGATCCCTCAGACATCCTACAATCGAACAGCTCCTTCGATATCTCATATCGAGTTGTCCTCCCTGCCACATCATACAACTCTTGTAGATGCATAAGGATAGTATGAGCATCCATATGCTCATGCTGCTTCTGTAGCTCAATGTTCATGGAAGCTAGCATGATACATTGAGCAACATTTACATCATCTATCCACTTACGATACACAACATGTTCATCATTATGTGCATCGTTAGCAGGTTCAGTAGGCTTAGGTGAGTCAAGCACATATTCCAGCTTCTCAACCCTGAGAACAATTCTCAAGTTTCGAAGCCAGTCAGCAAAATTAGGACTAGTCAACTTGTGAGCATCTAGTATGCTCTGGAGTGATAGTGCAAAAGACATAATGTATATAGTAAATCTGTAAATGATGAACACATAACAACACCTAGAAAATATTCAATTTCATTTCAAAACACTATATGAATCGGGTCTTTATTCATAAGTGGCTCCCACTAGTTTATTTAATTTATACAACCCCCTAAGTGAAAAATTAAGCATTGATAATGCTAGTGGGAATAGGGATCCTACATTCCATCACACAACCTTGGCTGTAGCACGAAACGTCATGTGATGTTCAATAGGCAGACAACTCTTGTCAATTACATCTTATGTTATTCCCTAATAAAACTTTAGCCTCTTGAATAATTGAGTCACGGCTGTAGCACGACAGACTCAATATTCTAAGTCAAGTCTAACCCAACATTTCGTACAATTGAATCAGTCTCTAACGGCCCACGGCTGTAGCACGTATCGACCTTTAGATTCTAATTCAATGTACACATTTCTATGTAATAGAAAAGTATTTCTTATTTCGAAATCAAAGCCCTCAGCTGTAGCACGAAACGACAATGATTTAAAAATAAGAACTACTTTCTACCATGTTCGAAGGCTATGACCGACACAAACTCGTTGTGTCATTGGCCAATTACTACTTGATATTATTTAATTTTAGAAGGATTATATTATGTTACAATCATAATCATATTATAAAGAGATTCTTCCTTTTAAATTAAATATTTCAAATCAATAATCGATAATCAGATGATTCGCAAATCGGGGGGAGCATTGTCAAGAGGCGTCACTTAATACCCCTTTCTTACAGATCGAAATCTGCTTTTGACAGAATCATCCTTTCTCTCAATATTGAAAATTCATATTTAGTTACGTGTTTCATAAACACAAGAATCTCATGATTGTATTCATAATAATATTGTTAAGGCAAGAAACGATTCCTATTATAGATTTTCTAGAGCACGCCTTATTTTGATTTAAGTTCACCTAAATCTATCATCGCATGGTAAACATAGGCATATATCTCATATATAAAAATAAATAAACAAGTAAGCATGCAAGTAATATCATGTCACACATTGATATAATGATGTATGGATTTATTATAGCATTTAAAAGCAATTAAAACAATTAAAACATGCTTTAAAACACTTCCGGGAATATAAACAGTTCAAAACTATTATATAAAAATATTTGAAACTGTTGTTGCCTTTATTACCCAAAACAAAAACCGCCGAATTCATTTATTGTAGTATTAATAATAACTATTATTATTATCATTATTGGCCCCTTTTGTAACTGTTATTGCATTTATGTTCCAAAACAAAAACTGACGAATTCATTTATTGTAGTATTAATAATAACTATTATTATCGGCATTACAATTACAAGGTCAGCCAATGGATGGAAGCAAATATTAAATTCATATTTATTTACATGCATAATTATTTTATGAATTTTAATTAAAACAATTTTAAAAAAAATCATAACAAATAATCTACATATTACAAAATTATAAATAACAATACCTAGATGATCTACAACACTTGTAGAACCTAGATCAGTGGCAAAAATCCAATGTAAAAAAATATATTGAATTAATTCATAATTAAATCTAAATAAACGTGGAAAATTTATAACAAATCCATACATGCATAAAAAATTTGAAATTTTTTATATGAATCTCTATATGCAAAACCTAGCTCTGATGCCATTGAAGGAATTTACGGATGAGCGGAAGCATGATATAATAATTATTCCGTAAAAACCATGTATCGCACATATAGAAAAACGTATAAAACAGAAAAACGGAGGAATCGTAACCATACCTTGAAAATCGAAGCTTTATAATATGGTTGCTATCAGTTGCTCCTCAGTGTATGAAGCACTCTACTGGTATCCACTAAGAATGATCCTCTTCGATGAAGCTTTTTATAAAATCAAGGTTTTATAAAAATGGAGTTTTGGGAGAGAGACAGAGAGAGGAAGAAGATGGAGGCTAGCTCTTCTTAGGGTTTTCACAAAACCAAGTGTATATTTAGAATGAGCCATCTCATTCTATTTATAGGGCTCTCCTAGGATTTTCATAATATATCAATATATATATTAGCCCCACATTTTATCTTAATAAAATGCTTTAATAATAATTAAAACTATTTTAATCATTATTTCTTTTTGTAAACTATTTAGAAAATGATTCTCTCTCTCACTATTTCATCATAGAAAATATTCTTTTATGGTGTGACCCTGTAGGTTCAATATTATGCCGGTAGTAGAAATAAATAATAATAAACTTTTATTAATTATTTACATGAATACTAAAATTCACTAAATATAATTAACTGATTAATTTTATTTATTCTACATCGTGAGTGATACTTCGCAACATATCGCGACTATCCGGATAATATGAATTCACTGCTTAAAATACCAAGAACCTATCAGTGACTAGTTACCGTACAATAAATTCCTTCTACCCTTACAATATCCTGATTAAATACAAGGCATGGATCTCGTGTCAGGCCTATCAAATTTAATCATATGATTTCTTATTCATAATGCAAAGTTCATATTAATGCAAATTAGAAACTCCTTTCTAATTTCATACACTCTGGCCAGAGATTCCAGAACTCGCATACTAAGAATAACATAGGATATTCTCTTCCTATACTGGAAGGGGTAGATTCTCTATTGACATTAACTATCTCTATACACAAATCCCTATGCCCAGAATAGACCTAATGGATGTCCTTGAGACTAAGGACTAAACCAAAGCACAGTTCATTATATACAAGATAACTTTAACGATCTTAAGTCTAAGGACACTTGTACAACTATCACTTAGTGAATAACTATTGACACGTGAGTAATCTCCATTAGTTGTTCAACTTATCGAGTCATGTTCAGTGAACTTATTCCCTAATAAGCACCTACATACTAGCTATAGTGTCACCACACAAATGCCTATGAGAACAGACATCCTCCTGAAGGGAGCAAGCATAGTATGTACCAATCTTTGCGGATCCACTAACATCCGATTAGTTATCCTATGATCAGGAACTGTTTAAGTCTAGAGTTATCATCTTCTTGATCTCACTATTATAATCTCATTATAATTCTAGAAGCTTTACTCTAAACTATGGATCATCTTATTTAAAACACTTTAAATAGATAAAGCCCATAATAAAACCAAAACAAGTCTTTTATTAATTTCAATGAAATAAAATAGAAATACAAGTAAGTTCTTCCCAACTCATCATACATGATTGGATTTAGGACAAACATTTTCAAGAAGCATTGCCATTTCCATGATATTATGAAGATATTCAAAGATGCTGGAATAGAATAATGAAGTTGCATAGTATTAGACTTGATAAGTTTTGTTTTATTATCTTGTCTTATTACTGTATAATCTTGGTAATATATAAACCAAGAGTAGCAAGTAGAACAACTAGAAGACTAAGAAAATTCATTCTCAGAGAAACAATTGTAAGCTGTATCCTTAGCATTTCTCTGTAAGTTTAGTTGTTCATATTTGTAAGCAGCTGTGAGCTATTCAAGCTACACAGGGTTCTCTTGATATATATATATATATATATATATATCTAGTGGATGCATTCAAATCCACCAGAAAGTTTTAAAGACCTGTGTTTTTATTACTTTGTGTTTTGATTCTTTTTAACTTGTCATTCCGCACTTTACAAATCAAAACACTTACATATACATATTTTGAGTTAGAACATTTTATAATTCACAAAAAGTTTCAAAAATTCCTTTCAACCCCCCTTCTGTAATTCTTGTTGCATTGTTAGGGACTAACAAATGTAATATTCATGACCGACTTTTTCTTCAATTTTGGGATAATTTTACAAAGATAATACTTTTTAAATAATCAGTGAATTACAGTTTATTTCGTGAGTTTTGAGTGGGCTGTAAAATCGTCAAAATCGTATTTGCAGAACTCAAAATAGAGTCGAAATAAAATCAAACGAAACCCCTTTCCCGGAACAAATCATATGTAAGTAGATATCGTAAATTGAATCAAATACTTTAGTATGTATTTTAAAATGACTAGAATATTATGCGAAATTTGTAACTGTCTTTTCTCTTTAATTTCGGAATAGTTTTAAATAAATAAGACTTTTTAAACTATCAGTAATTAAAGATTATTTCGTAAATTTTGCGTGGATTGTGGAATCGATCATCAAAAGATAAGTTCTAGAACCGAAGAAAGAGTTCAAAATATATTTCTACAAAAAAACAGTGTAGATTTATTTATTTTATTCGTATTAACTTCATTTATTTAAATTAATGAACATCTTTTTATGCATTAAAATATTAAACTCGATACAAAACAAATATAATCATTCATTCATTTATTTATTTTATTGAAAAAAAAATAAAAATCCATGCATTGTAGAGGTTATAAGTCAGTATTCTATAATAATGTTTAGATTGACTTGTTTGTAATACAAAAGAAGGTATATTATTTGAAAAAAATATAAAAAATGTGATATATTATTTTTCGCTTACCAGGAGATAAGCTCGATTCGAGACCGAATAATTTTAGCCGAACGGGTCATAGATAAGATGAACTGGGCTGGTTTCTTTATTTGGTTTCCCAAACACCCATATAGCTATATATCCAAGTCATAAGAGACTCCAGCCCAAACAAAACCTTCAGTTATACCTCAAACCGTTGTAAATGAGTTCATAATCTAAACCAAATAAAAGTAATTATTCTAAATCAAATATAAATAGTTATTATAAATTAAATAGAGTATTTAACTACATCGAAACATGAGGATGTATTCTAAATGAAATATAAGTAGGTATTCTAAATTAAACAAAATATTTAGGTATATCCAAATATAAGTAGGTATTCTAGATCAAATATAAGTAGTTATTCTAAATTGAGTACAATATTTAAGTATAGCCAAACATAAGTAGGTATTCTAAATCGAATATAAGTAGGTATTCCAATTTTTATAGAATATTTATGTAGATATTCTAAATTGAATAAAATACTTAATGTATTATTCATGAATGTCTTTTTCTCCAATTTTGGGATAGTTTTACACAGATAATACTTTTTAAACAATCATTGAATTAGAGTTTATTTCGTGAATTTTTAGTGTGCTTTAAAATCGTCAAAATGCTATTTGTAGAACTCAAAATAGAGTCGAAATAAAATCAAACGAAACCCTGTTGGCGGAACAAATCATATGTAAGTAGATATCGTAAATTGGATTAAATATTTCGGTATGTATCTTAAAATGACTAGAATACTTATGCGAAATTTGTAACTGCCTTTTCTCTTTAATTTCGGAATAATTTTAAATATATAAGACTTTTAATCTATCATTAATTAAAGATTATTTCCTGAATTTTATGTGGACGCTAGAGTCGATCATCAAAATATAAGTTCTAGAACCGAAGATAGAGTACAAAATAAATGCATAAAAACCAACATAAATTTATTTATTTTATTTGTATCAACTTCATTTATTTAAATTATTGAACATCTTTTTCTATAATAAAATGTTAAACTCGATATAAAACAAATATAATACATTGATTTATTTATTTTATTAAAAAAAAAAAACTAAAAACATGTGCGTTGATATATCATTTTTCGCTTACCACAAGAGAAATTCGATTTGAGACCGAATAATTTTAGCCGACCGGGTCATAGATAAGATGAACTGTGCCGGCTTCTTTACTTGGTTTCCCAAACACCCATATAGTTATATATCCAAGTCAGAAGAGACTCCAGCCCAAACAAAACCTTCAGTTATACCTCAAACGGTTGTAAATGAGTTCATAATTTATACTAAATATAAGTAGATATTCTAAATCAAATATAAATAGGTATTATAAATTAATAGAGTATTTAAGTACATCAAAATATGAGGAGGTATTCTAAAGGAAATATGAGTAGGTATTCTAAATTCAACAGAATATTTAAGTATATTCATATTTAAGTATTCAAGATCGGATATAAGTAGTTATTTTAAATTAAGTATAATATTTAAGTAAATTCAAATATAACATGTATTCTAAATCAAATATAAGTAGGTATTCCAATTTGTATATAATATTTAAGTACTTATCCTAATTTGAATAAAATACTTAATGTAATATGCATGACTGTCCTTTTCTTCAATTTGGGATAATTTTACAAAGATAATACTTTTTAAACAATCAATTAATTACAGTTTATTTTTTGAGTTTTGAGTGGGATGTAAAATCGTCAAAATCTTATTTGCAGAACTAAAAATAGAGTCGAAATAAAATCAAACAAAACCCCGTTGCTGGAACAAATCTGATAGGGAATAAAATAAATCCTGATTGCATAATTAATATCGCATTAATTAATACCCGAATTGGGTTGACAGTTAAGCTCATTAGAAATGGCACAATGCCCTGAATATTAATTAATTTCGTAATTAATTAATAAGGGATGAATCAGCTGATAAATAAAGTCCAATTAAGGATACAATTTCTTGAGGATTGGCCTTCAAGAAATCCCACAGGATAAGGAATCAACTTCTTGCATTGTAGGACTCCAAAGTCCATTTTAATTCTGAGACTCGTCCACCAAGTCTCCTAAATATAATCTAATTCAAGGTGTTCCACACCTATATAAGGGGTCTCACCCTCATCTAATAGAACTATATTTTTTGGCTTGATTCTCTAATACATAGAGATACGTAGGCATCTCGTAAAGGCAGAGTTAAGCTACGAAATACGAGAGAAGCCATTAAAGGCCTTGAGCTCCCGAACCCTAGCAATAAATATAGTAAATAATATGCCTTAGTTTTCTATCCATAATATTTGGCGCCGTCTGTGGGAAACCGGGACAACAACCATGGCGAGAACATGAAGTGGAAACAGCGTCCCTGAAGGAACACCAGCTGGAACAACTTAAACGATTTCATCAACGGTGGAGATATCCCCACACTCATCCTACGCAGGAACCCCGATAGGGGAAGCCGAGCCTCAGCTACAAGGGATGAATCCCCCGGCTCTACAAGGGACGAATCCCCCGGCTCCTCAAGGGACGAATCCCCAATTACGACAGGTGCATGCACCTGTGAACTCTTAGCCTGTAAGGTATGAATATTCAACTATTGTCACCACTAATCCCCCCATGGGATGCCCCTGTACCCCGAGGTTGGAGGAAGTGGACATGTTGGATGGAGTTAAGCACGGGGGCAAACACCCTCTACATATGCAGTTTAGCTCTTATTCCGGAGGACCAAGAATTCTCTGGACCATATACCGAAAGAGACTCCGAGTCTTCGGATGATGATGTGGCTCCAAGAAGGAGGCGTGCTGGTAAAGAACCTATGATTGATGCTAATCGATGCCCCAGAACCACACAAGGGATGAATACCCAGGAAGTGCAAGAGAGGATCAGGGCTCATGAAGCTGAGATCCAAAGACTAAAGCACAATCTGGAGACGCACTGAAGACCCCCACTACCCTCGAGGAGGAGAAATCCTCAAATCAAAGACCCGGAGGGTCCGCTGCAAAGAAGGACTGTAGTCCCAAGGGCTGATCCAAGTGATCTTCTACCCCTAGTACATCCTGATGATCCCACTCCGCCATTCACTAAAGAGATAATGAATGCCAATATCTCAAGGAAGTTTAAGATGCCCATCATCAAGGCTTATGATAGCATTGGAGATCCCGCTCAATCATATCATGACATTCTCTAATGCACTGTTATTGCAACCCGTGAATGATACTATTAAGTGTCGGGCCTTTCCTCAAACCCTGTCGGGAATGGCTCAAAGATGGTATAGCCGTTTGCCTCTGAATTCTGTTGGATCCTTCAGAGAGCTAAGTCAAGCTTTTATTAAGCAAATCATCAGTAGGAGAGTGCATGAGAAAAGCTCAGCTTTCTTCATGAGCATTATGCAAGGAGCAAAGGAGTCTTTGAGAGACTATCTGAATCGTTTCGCTAAAGAGGCATTGAAAGTCCCAGACCTTGATGACAAGGTAGCTATGATAGCACTACAGCAGGGAACTATGGATGAGTTCTTCAAGATGTCCTTGGCCAAGCGCCCCCCTGAAAGCATGTTGCAGCTCCAAGATAGGGTCGGGAAGTATATCAAAGTAGAGGAAAGTATGAGGAAAATGGTAGTGAATAACGAGCCTGCTAGTGGCAAGAAGCGAAGGACTGATCTGGAATATAATGCTAAGGACAAGTATCCTAGAACTGAGCAAAATATTGATTCAACCCCGAAGAAGGGAGGACCTGGAAAAAAGTTCACCGAATATGCTAAACTAAATGCTCCTAGAAGTCAGATCTTAATGGAAATTGAAAGAGATATGGAAGTCTGTTGGCCTAAACCTATGAAAGTTGATCCAACTAAGCTAGATAAGAGAAAATATTGTAGATTTTATAAGGACGCTGGTCATGACACCGATGAGTGTAGGCAACTAAAAGATGAAATAGAATTCCTTATTCGAAAGGGAAGGCTAAGCAAGTATACTGGAGATGGAGGAGATAGGAATAATAATGGAAGAAAGAACTTTGATGATCGTAAAAGGGATCAGGATGATCAGGGGTGAAATCCCCAACCTAGGGGACCGGTGATTAACACGATCTTTTGAGGACCACGACCCCGAGGGCCAGTGATAGATACAAACTTCGGAGGACCAACTACTGCTGGTTCATCTAAAAGTTCGAGGAAATCATACACTAGAGAAGTTATGCATATTATCGGAGAAGCCCCGAAGAGGGCTAGGACAGGAGTAACAATGACATTTGATGATTCTGACATAGAGGGTGTGAAATTTCCTCATGACGATCCTCTAGTCATAACACCGATAATAGGGAATAGCCCGGTGAAGAGGGTCCTCGTAGACAATGAAGCTTCATTGGACATCCTACTCCATGATACCTTTATAAGGATTGGTTACAATGATTCTCAATTAACCCCAAATGATATGCCGATATATGGTTTTGCTGGAGTCGAGTGCCCCGTCGAGGGAATAATCAAGTTACCTCTAACTATAGGACAGGAACCAAGACAAGTAACACAGATGTTGGATTTTGTCGTGGTAAAGGCAGGTTCAACTTACAATACAATATTGGGAAGAACAGGAATACATGCCTTCAAGGCAGTCCCCTCTTCTTACCATTCATTAATGAAATTTCCCACCCGAAACGGGATTGGAGAAGAGAGAGGAGATCAGAAAATGGCAAGGAGTTGTTATGTGGCCTCTCTTAGGGCAGATGGAGTTGGGGGGTAGGTTCTGCCTATCGAAGATCTGGATATTCGTGAGAACGATGAAAAAAGAGGGAAGCCAGCAGAAGATTTGGTTCCGATTCCTTTGACTCCCGAAGATCCTGAGAAAGTAACCTTCATTGGAGCATCACTAGAGGAGCCCCTTAGAGGGAAGTTGGTGAGGTTTTTACAAGAGAATATTGATGTATTGCATGCTTAGCAGCTGATATGCCTGGCATAGACCCAGAACTGATCACTCACAAGCTGAATGTAGATCCAAATTGAAATAGTATGAAACAAAAGAAAAGAAGCTTTGCTCCGGAGAGGCTTGAAGCTATTAAGTAAGAAGTGGAGAAGCTCTTAGAGGCTGGTTTCATTGAGGAGATACAGTTTCCGGAATGGTTAGCAAACCCTATGATGGTAAGGAAGGCTAATGGAAAATGGAGAATGTGCGTGGATTTCACCAATCTGAATGACACATGCCCAAAGGACTGCTTCCCGTTGCCAAGGATAGACAAATTAATAAATACTATTATTGGTCATGAGATGTTGAGCTTCATTGATGGATTCAGTGGATACAATCAGATCAGAATGTATAAGGATGACATCCCAAAGGTATCATTCATTACCAACTTCGGTGTTTTTTGTTATCTTGTTATGGCGTTTGGTCTCAAGAATGCAGGAGCCACCTATCAAAGGTTGGTAAATAATATTTTCAAGGATCTTATTGGAAAGAACATGGAAGTTTATGTTGATGACATATTAGTCAAGAGTCTAGTGAAAAATGATCACATAACCCATTTGAGGGAAGCTTTTGAGGTCCTGAGATATCACAAAATGATGCTAAATCCTGCAAAGTGTGCTTTCAGAGTGGGGTCTGGAAAGTTTTTGGGACTGATGGTCTCCAAGAGAGGAATCGAGGCCAATCCTGATAAAATAAAGGCTATCCTGGATATAGAACCACCACGTTCCATAAAGGATGTTCAGAAACTCACTGGAAGAGTTGCAGCTCTACGACGTTTCATCTCCAAATCTGGAGACAAGTGCTTGCCATTCTTTAAATCCCTGGAAAAGGTTAAAGATTTTATGTGGCTTGAGGAAAGCCATGAGACATTTGAAGGATTGAAAAAATATATGGTTCAGGCCCCGTTGTTGGCCAAGCCAGCTCGAAATGTAACCTTGTACTTATACTTGGCCGTTTTAAAAAATGCCTTGAGCGCTGTATTGGTTAAGGAGGAGCTTAAAGTCCAGAAACCGATATACTATGTTAGTAAAATTTTGCATGGATCTGAGTTGAATTATTCAACTATTGAGAAGTTTGCTTTAGCCTTGGTGACGGCTTCAAGAAAGTTGTGTCCTTACTTCCAGGCTCATAAAATTGAAGTGCTAACAAATCAGCCCTTTAGCAACATTATTCATAGTCCTAAAGCTAGTGGGAGGCTGATTAAATGGGCGATAGAACTGGGAGAATTCGACATCAAGTAAAAGCAATGAATGGCGATAAAAGCCTAGGCATTGGCTGACTTCATGGTGGAATGTACCATACCCAACCAAGAAGTCGGGGGGCAGGAAGGTACTATACCTCAAGACACAGAAGATGATAAAGGAGAAGAAAAAAAGGGGCGCTAAAGAAAAAGAATATGGGGCTCTCTTTTTTGATGGAGCATCAAAAACAAATTCAAGCGGAGCAGGGCTAGTTTTACAAAGCCCAGATAGGTTCCTGATTGAGTATGCTATGAAGCTGGACTTCCCAACTACAAAAAAAGAAGCTGAGTATGAAGCTCAGATAGCTGGCCTTGGCCTAGCAGAAACATTGAGGGTTAAGAATTTGAAAGTATGTGGGGATTTAAAGCTTGTCGTATCCCAGGTCAAGGGAGAGTTTGAGGCAAGAGATGAAACTATGGCTAAGTATGTAAGCCTAGTAAAGGCTGTGATGACCCAATTCGATGAATGCCATGTTGAGCATATTCCAAGGGAGGAAAAATCCAAGGCAGATGCGTTGTCTAAATCCGCTTCATCAGAGATAGAGAAGAGCTCATGAAGTGTGAACTTTCGTATTTTGAAAACACGGAGCATTGATGTTAGGCTTGTAGCCCATATAGGGATGGGGACATCATGGATGGATCCCAGTAAGGCCCATATTCAAACTAGTTGGCTGCCGAATGATGTGACTGAAGCATGAAAATTGGATGTTCGAGCATTGAGATGTTCCTTGATCGATGGGATTTTGTACAAAAGATCTTATGTGGTTCCTTACTTAAGATGTCTCAGACCTGATGAGGCGTGTTTGGCTCCCGAAGAAGTACACGAAGGTATTTGTGGACAACACTTGGGGGGCAAAGCACTGGCTCATAAGATAACCCGATTAGGCTTTTATTGGCCAGAAATGATAGTCGATGCCAATGATTATGTGCGGAAGTGTGAACGATGCCAGAAACATGCACCAGTTGTTCGACAACCTCCTGAGATGTGACTTCCATCAATTCTCCCATTCCTTTTGCTATGTGGGGAATGGATATACTTGGGCCTTTTGCGATGGCCACAGCTCAAGGGAAATTCCTGATTGTAGCCATAGATTATTTCACTAAGTGGATTGAAGCTAAGCCTTTAGCTAAGATCACTACGAAGCAGGTTGCATAATTCCTATGGGAAAATATCATGTGTAGATATGGAATTCCCCGTATCCAGGTTACCGATAATGGAACACAGTTCAATAATGAGGAGTTCAAAAAGTACTGCGAGGAGAATGAGATTGAGTTACGGTTTATTTTTGTAGCTCATCCACAAGCCAATCGGCAAGTGGAAGTGGCGAATCGTATAATCCTAGATAGTCTGAAGAAGAGGATCGAGAAATCCAGGAATAATTGTGTGGATGAAATACTCCCAATACTTTGGGATTATCGGACTACTTGTAGAGTCACTACTGGAGCAACTCCCTTTATGTTAGCATATGAGGCAGAAGCGGTTGTTCCTGTGGAGATATCACACTCGTCTCTCAGAATCCAAGCATACAATGCAGAAGAAAATCAGGAAGGGCAAAGGTTGGCCCTGGACCTGATTGATGAAGTTCGTGATGAGGCGTATGCCAAGATAGTTGAGTATCAGAAAAGCCTCATTCTATTACAACTTAAGAGTAAAAGAAAGGTTCTTCAGGAAAGGTGACTTGGTTTTAAGAAATGTGGAAGCCTCTGGAGTAGAGCAGAAAGGAAAACTCGCCCCGAATTGGGAAGGGCCATACAAGGTTAAGAGCGTTCAAGGAAGAGGATCTTACAAGTTGGAGACCATGGATGGAGAAGAACTACCTCGTACTTGGCATGCTCAAAACCTGAAAATTTACTGTATATAGCTTGTATTTGCTATAGTGGTGGTAACAAGGTTCAAAAGCACCTGGAAGCTTTGCTCTCTTAGGATTTTTTATAGATTCGATAGGAGTTATGTTTTAGTTCTATCAGGGTTGAACCCATTTCATGTAAGGTGTTAAAAATACCAAGTTATAATACAATTCATTCGGTTTGATCCAATTTGTTGAATTGTTAGATTCTGAAAAAACCAAGTTACAAAACTTGAGTTCAGGTCGTGAGGAACTTGAATGGTTAAGACAATGCCTCAGTTACTTGAAATTTGAATACTTGAAAAAATTAAACAAGACAAGTAAAAACATGAAAAGTCTATTACAATGTCTGAAAACATTTGAAGGAAAGCGGATTACATAGGGAAAAGGAATTAGGCATTTTTCTTAGAAGGCCTAGAATCCTCCCCAGAGCTGCTTCCGGAGCCATCCTTGGAACTTTCCTCGGAAGTTTCCTCGGTTGGCCCATCAGAAGCATCCTCGGAAGTCTCTGAAGAGGTCCCCTCTGAAGTCTATTTGGCTGAATCTTCAGTCACCGTCGGTTGGGGAGTTTCCTTTGAAGGCTCCTCCACCCTGGCTTTCTTAGCAGTAGGGACGGATTCTTCTTCAGAAATGTGGTGCCCTCCAAACTCGGGTCAGAAGTTTGGGGTCCACAACACATACACAATATATAAACCTGTATAAGAAATATTATTTTAAATGACCCTGCTTTACATAACCATGGATCACAACAGGTTAAAGTATGAAAACAAGCCACAACCTTAACTTTTATTACAACGTACCAAATCCCAACTATTCTAACTTACAACTGATACTGAAACTATGCTTATAATCTTACTATCTCACTACCATATGAAGCTCCTGCTAGCTCGATCCAACTCAAAATGGAAACCTAGCTCACACTTTGGACTGAGGGACTTTACTATCATCCATATCCTTTTTAACTGTAAAATATATAAAAAGATTCGCAAGAGTGAGCTAACTAGCTCAGCAAGTCACAATAACAATAATTGAGGTTAAATAATAATCAAACGAGATGATTCAGAGGAATCAAGTTTATTGCTAAACAATCATTAGAATTGGATATTCATTTTAAGTTTTAAAACCAAAATTAGGCTGCTAATCAGTCACGCACTAACCCCGAGCAAAGCACACAACACTGCTCTAATTACTGGATCCAAGGCACACATTGGCCTAACTTGACCATTGATATGGTCTGACCACGAATCTGGTCCATATATAAAAAACTATCCAATTCTAAAGCAGATCAATATGATAAACAATATAATTCGATAAAACAAGATCATAATCAATGATGATTAAACACTTGAATAAAAATGTAAGGAAATTCATGGATATCACCAGGGTATATCAGGGTATGTACAAGAAATGGTTTTCAGTCTGGAAAAAGATCAGGTATTAAACAAGTAATGATTTTTCAAGGTACTGTTCTTTGATGTTGTAAAGAATGGTTGAAGTATAAAAATTTCTGTATTTTTCCAATAATTTTGTTCCAGTGTTCGGTGTTGGGTAGTTATATATTTGGGGAGTAGTATCATATTTGGGTGGTTTAGTATCTAAAAATCAACAAAGGATGGTTTACAAAGAATAAGGCTTATGGCTCAAGATCAAGAAAACTCAGGGTTCAAGATTAAATAGTTAAAGCACTTGCAATATAAAATAGGAGTTATTTTGAATAAAAGCGACATGTTATGAAACAGTTCAAAAATATTTGCAATATATCTTGAAGAAAAGTTCAAAAGTACTTGCCTTACAGGGCTTTACAACTATTACTGATCAATTCTGAGTCGAGTCTGTCGCTCAGGCTTTAATGTCCAACCACTAGATCCTATTGGATTCGACTTTGACACTCAGGTTTTTCTGTTGAAACTCTACTGAGCTCGTCGAATGACCACTAGGTTATCTCTAGTCCATTGTCCACTTTCGTTTTTCCGACTAGAACCTACAGGTTTGAAATACTCTATGTTAGATACCCAGTTATACTTGACATATCCTCGCTACAACCTACCCATACGATAGCATATTTCAACTCGTAATTATTCATATTATAATACCACATACAACAATTAGGGTTCACGTTCTCGAAATCGGTTTAGTGTTCATTTTCGGAAAATACGTATACTCGTCATTTTATAAAATTAGGGTTACTGAGTTTTGGATAGAACATTCACCACAACATACAATCAAGTTCGTATAAAGTATAAGTATATATATTCACCTGACGTCCCGATTACGCTCCCGCATTTCCATAGTTGATTTCCCGGAAATCGGGCAGCGTATCCTTTGTTTATCGGACTACCCGTCGAACCATCAATCGACGTCAACCCACAAAGTTCACAACAATAACAACTATAATAATTCACCACTCCATTCTAAAATTCCCAATCACCGATACAATTCAATAATCACAACCAACTCAACCATCCTGACTCAATATTTACTAATTAACTAATTCGATCCAGAATAAAAACACAACACGAATTTTATTTATTAAAAATATTAGGACTCAGAATCGTGTCATCACAGTCCACCGTCGGCTTGCCGAGGCTCATCGCCGACGGCGGCAAAATTTTCGAGGCACCCGCTTATTCGGGTTCCAACACAAAAATTTCACCGATTAATCACTAACAATTCCCGCACGAAATATTAATTCACTTCACGAATATTACTCAAATATTTTCTGTAGAGAACCAGCAAATACAATAAACTAATAATAAAAATTGCTATTGAAGTCACAGAACCACTGTAACGCAAACGAGAGTCAACACACGGCACAGGACACACACGCGCTACCTCCCCTATCAGAAAACGGGGAGGGCGGTGATGGAGGAACTAAAAATGCAGCACAGCAGCAGGCACGCACACAGATATACACACACGCACACATTGCACACACACTCACACACACATGTATACACATACACGAGTACACCACACGCGCCCACCGGAGACAGGCCAGAGAACCAAGCAGCGGCGGAACTCCGGGGGTAGGGCAAGGAAAACATACAGGGGAAATGAGGAAATAGAGGGAGAGAACGAGAGAGATGTGAGGCACCGAGAGAGAGAGAGACGAAACTGAGTGAGATTAGCAGAGATATAAAGAAGAGATTAAAGAGTTGTTGGATTGAAATTGAGAAATGAGTATAATCTGTAAAAATTTACTCTGCAGCCACGTGTTATTCGTTTGATAGGAAAACAACATGTGTACCTTATAACGCCTGACAGCTTAATTCTGAATCGTATTTTCACAATTTATCGAACCAAGCGATACATAAAACAATTTCATAAAATTACGAAAATAGCCTTAAAATGTTAAAAACATTCCAAAAAGAGCAAGGATGGATAATATGACCTTTCAATCAAAGTTGTTAAGGGAAGGATAAGGAGATGTCGAGAGAAGATAATGGATCACGATGTTAGCAGTAGTGAGAGGAAATTTATACGTCCAGGAGAACGATCACGATATCCCCAGGTTCTCTTCCAGCACTTGGAAGTTACAAGTAAGAGAATTAGGAAATGAGATGCCACAGGGAATTCATAGTATAAAGTATATACTCTACTGAAGTGATGCCAAAATATATGCAAATAAAATAAAAACAACGATAACCAGGTATAAGAAGGGTATTTCAAAATGGATTAGAAAGTGGTGGACACGTCAAAGAATTAAGGTGAACTATTGAAGGCCTAATGGATAAGGCAGACCCAGGGAATGGTTTTACAAGAAGTGAATCGTGAAAGGTACCAGTAATGTTCATGGAGAAAAGGAATGAAATTATAAGAATATGTACTGATTATCGGGAGTTTAACAAAACAACGAATATGGAGAAGTGAGACTCTATAAAGAATGGATTGCCTATGAAACCTAATCCAAGAAGTGTGTTAGATCTCGGGGATTAACTTAAGATCCGACCTGAGAACATATCAGAAATTACGATTGAAGTGAGTTAAGAGCATAGCAAGCTTTGATGATATTATGTGAAATGACAAGTGTATCAGGTGGCTACAAGGAATTAAAGGAACGTGGTGTATAAGGAGTACTTGGGTAAGCAAATTGAATTTATTGATAACATCCTCAGTTACTCAAAGAATAAGAAAGCCTGCATGGAATGCCCAAAGATTTTCTTTGAAGATCAGAAGGAAAGCAACTATACGTTGAGTCTTCAAGACTAAATTTTTTATCGAGGTTAACAAAAGATTCTGAATTAATCCATTAACGACTACCTAAACAAAGCTGTATGAAAACAGATGCCTTATGTCGACAGAAAGGATTGGATGTAAATAAGACCACCGAGGAGTTAGTAAACGAATTGGAAAGAGTAAGAGATGTTTAAATGTTTGGAAACCAAGTTGAAAATGAGTACCGCCTATCATCCTTGAATAGAGAGTCAAAGTACGAAAGTGATTCAGGAAAGGTAAAATATGTTGAAAGGTGGAGTTTTAAGGAAACACTGGAACGATCATTTATCAGCAATGTCAGCTTTGGAATGCCCCTGTATCAAGCTTCATGTGGACGTGAGTATAGGTTCCCATTTTTATTAAGATAAAGTGGGAGAAAGAAAGTTGTCAAATTCTAAGTTAAATTGGCACACCAAGAATGTAGTGAAATTGATTACAGCAGCTCGGAGTAAACAAAGAAAGAAGGCGAAATGGTATCGAGAGAACATATGAGTATAGAAATAGGACCAGTAGTGCTAGTACAAGTTTCACCTTGAAAGAGGATGGATGAGTTTGAGAAGAAGGGACAGGTTAAGTCCTAAATTAGTGAATCATTCAAAGGTATGGATAAATATAGATAGAGTTGTTTATGAGTTGATATTACCGTTACAACAGTATATACATATGATGTAGTCTATGTGTCAGGGTTAAGGTGATAAGTATTTGATTCGAATTAAGTAATGAATTAGGAGCCAAAGAGGCTCTTGTCCAAATTTATTCTGTATATAGTGATCGATCTAAACTCTTGATCGTTAAAGGCAAGTCCTTGCAAATGAACATATATCTATAGTGAGTACGTTTGAATCCTCAAGTAGAAGAATCTACTTGAAAACTAGAGTCAGATATGCTTGACAAATATCCTCACTTGTGTAATTAGACCAGATTCTGAGGACAAAATCTTTTTAAGGGGGGAAAGATATAACGATCCGTGTATTTTTTTAAAATTATTTAAATATGTAATTGTGAAAGTGTTAAATAAATAAAGTATGTATATAGTTTTTGTCAGCTCGATGTTGTTTTATTATTATTTATGTGTGATTTATGGTGTACAAAGTGGTTCGTGTAGTTAATTATTGAGTATATTGAATTATTTGCACTTTTAAAAGTGAATTTAGTGCAAATTTATTTGCATAAATATTTGGAATGTCTCTAAAATTGTTTTTGTGATTTTACAATTACAATATATATTTTTGGGATTTTATAAAATTTAGAAATCAATATTTTATTAATTATTTAACTCTGTGTGATTTTCTGATTATATTTACTTGTAAAATCCGTATTTAATTCCAGAATTCCTCAAAAATTATGAAACTCATATTTATGTAAGTTGGGAATATTTCGAGAATTTTAAAATTATTTTGGGAATTTTTGGGATTAATTTCACCTGCACGTTGATTCGTTTAATTGATAAAAGCGGGTATAAATTGTGTTTCAAAATTTATTTTAAAATTACGAAAATAATGTTTTTATAAACTTCGGGATATTTGTAACATTTTAAGACTATTTTTGTAATTTTCTGAATTTGTTTAAAGTTCGACCCGGTTCGTTAATTACTGGATTCGTAGATAAACCGGGCCTCAAAATTCATATTTATCAGTTTAAACACGTGACTGTCTAGGAGTGGGCTGCGTTTTTGGTTGTTACACGTGTTAGTTAAAAGGAAAAAGAGATAACAATCAATTAACCCACCCCTGTTTATTCAGCAACATCAATCTCTCTACATCTCTCGACTCTCTCAATCTCCTTCGATCTCTCCCTCTCGGTTATTCGTCTAATCTTCATGTCATCCTCTATTTTCTTTCTTTCAATCATCTTTCCCCTTTTCCCTTTCCTATTCGTGGTGATTTCCGTCGCCGGACTCTTGTTTCCCGGCTGACATCGCCGCTTTTCCGGCCATTGTTGTTCCTACCATTTCCGTTTTATATGTATGTATATCCTGTGTATCTATATGTGCTTAAGTGTGTGTTTTGTGTGTGTATACATGTGCAAGTGTGACTGTGTGTGTGTGTGTGTGCAAGCATCTGCTTGTGTCGCGCGTTGATGTGGGTGTGTATTCGGTTGCTGTATTGTCTCTGTAATCTTGTTGTTGAAAGGAACGTGTGGGGTTCTCAGTTCGTTATTATGTTAAGTTGAATTCTTATGTTTTGCAGGATCGAATTTTGACGGCCTTTGTGAAATAAATAATAAGATCATACGGGAATTATTATTAATTTAATCGGTAGAATCTACGTTGGAAACCCGGAATTAATCGGGTACCCGTAAATTTTACCGCCGTCGGCGATGAGCCTCGGCGAGCCGACGGTGGACGGTGATGAATTTATTCTGAGTCCTAATACGAATAAAAATATAAAATGCGAATAAGAGTAATAGTTAAATAATATCGGTGATTGGGATTCGTGCAATTGGATTGTGATTTGGATTGTCATTATAGTTGTTGTGAATTGATTTGACGTCGATATTGTGTTCGACGGGTAGCCCAATAAACAAAGGAGGCGCTGCCCGATTTCCGGGAAACTAAATTACGTAAATAAGGGAACGTATTCGATGATTATCAGGACGTCGAGTGACTATATATATATGTGTATGTGTTTATATGAATTTTGTTACATGATGTGATGAAATATTTCGCCTAATCGATAACCCTGATTTCATAAAATAAAGAGTATATGTATTTTCCGAAAATGAACATCAAACCAATCTTTAAGATGTGAACCCTATTTGTTGCGTATGTTATTACAATATTCATAATTATGAGTCGGATTTGAATATCGTTGGGTAAGAATTAGTATCGAGGATATGTCAAGCATACCTAGACGTCTAACATAGGGTATTTCGACCCTGTAGGTTATAGTCGGGAACCAGAAAGTGGACGATGGACTAAAGTTAACATAGTGGTCAGTCGACGAGCTCAGTAGAGTTTCAACAGAAAGACCTGAGTGTCGAAGTCGAATCCAATGGGATCTAGTGGTTGGACGTAAAAGCCTAAACGGCAGAGTTGGCCCAGAATTGATCAGTAGTAGTTGTAAAGCCTTGTAAGGCAAGTACTTCCAAACTTTTCCTCAAGATATATTGCAATTATTTTCGAACTGTTTCATAAAATGTCGCTCTTATCCATAATAACTCTTGTTTACATTGCAAGTGCATTAAACTATTTACCCTTGAATCCCTGATTTTTTCTTGATCTTGAGCCGTAAGCCTTGTTCTTTATAAACCATCCTTTGTTGATCCTCAGACACTAAACAACACAAATATGATACTATTTCCCAAATGTTTAACTACCAAACACCAAACACCAGAAGAAAATGGTTTGAAAACACAGAAACTTTTATACTCCAATCATTCTTAGTAACATCAAAGAACCATATCCTGAAAAATCATTACTGGTTTGATACCTGACCCTTGTGAAAACTGAAAACCGTTTCTTATACATACCCTGATATACCCTTGAGATATCCATGAGTTTTCTTACATTTTTATGCAAATGTTTAACATCATCGATTATGATCTTGTGTTATTGAATCATATTGTTATCATATTGAACTGCTCTAGGATTGGATAGTTTTTACATATGTGGACCAGATTCGTGGTCGGACCATACCAATGGTCAAGTTAGGCCAATATGTGCCTTGGATCCAGTAATCAGAGCAGTGTTGTGTGCTTGCTCGGGGTTAGTGCGTGACTGATCAGCAGCCTAACCTTGTTTGTTTTTAAAAACTTAAAATGAATATCCAATTCTAATGATGAGTTAAAAAGAAACTTGATTCCTTTGAATCATCTCATTTGATCATTGTTTAACCTCAGTTATCACTATTATGACTTACTGAGCTAGTTAGCTCACCCCTGCGATTCTTTGATATATTTTACAGTTGAAAAGAATATGGACGATAGTGAAGTTCCTCGGTCCAAAGTGCGGGCTAAGGTTCCAGTTGAGTTGAATCGAGCTAGCAGAAGCTTCATGCGGTAGAAAGATAGTCAGATTGTAAGAATGATTTTATTATCAATTGTAAGTTAAATTAGTTGGGATTTGGTACATTGTAACAAAGGTTATGATTGTGGCTTGTTTTCATACTTTAACCTATTGCGATCCATGGTTATGTGAATCAGGGTCATTACAATTAATATTTTATGTACAGGTTTATATCTTATGAATGTGTTGTGGACCCCAAACTTCTGACCCGGGTTTGGAGGGCGCCACAGCAAGGTATAGAAGAAACAACAAATTCTGATCAAGCTATCAAGACATCAACTACTGACAATGCTCGAGTTGATTTGAAGAAAATGACAATTGCTGATAAGAAGAAGCTGTTATGGAAGAAAGCTACTCTAGTTGAACCAAAATCCAATCTCATGATTAATCAACTCGCTACATTTGGGTTGAAAGCCAAGCAACCTAGAGATAGAGCTGGATTAGGTTCTGACGAAGAGAAGATTCAAACAGGAGTAGAGGTTACTCTAAGAGATCCTTTCATGTTGACAGACAAACCATATGAACAAATCAAACAAAGGCACCTTGATAAGGTGTTGTCTGCTCAAATTGTGATAGATGCTCATGACAAAGAGAATCTAAAAGAGAAGTTGATCTTATTTCTCAATGATAGAAGGACTTATAGACTAGCTGATACTGATGTACTAAAGAAGTCTGTCAGAGAGCTTCAACAAATTCACTATCTTCTGGAAGTAAAATCTGATGTTACAAGAAAATGGTCAGAATACATTTTGAAGGCTATAAGAGATCTATTCAGAATTACTGGTACAAAGACTTCTCATTACAGTCCAATGATTATTGAAGGTGATGGAAGAGAAATTCCTATGCTGAAGAATTCTGCTAAGGTGAAAGTTATTCTGAAAGGAAGATGCTTATGTTATAATGAAAACTCTTCACATCCTAAGGTTATCAGACTTGGTGATGGAATTGAAATAACATCCATTCAAGCTCTCAGAACAACCATTTATCAAATTGGTGATAGTAAAGAAGAAGAACTGATGCAGGTTAAAGCACAGTTAGTTGAAGTTCTGAGGAAAGCTGAAGATAATCTGATAAATGATTTTGTTAAGAATCATTATGGATTCAGATTGATTCAGTGATGTTGGTAAAGCTGGATGTTTTGTAAGTTGTAGTTAATAGTCTTATTAAATTCTTATTGCATTTGAACTTAAATGTTTTTGACATCATCAAATCTATTAACTTGTACATTCTTGCATAATTTACAAGTTGGGGGAGATTGTTGGATATATTTGAGATGTCATGTCTAATATATTTCATGTTTAGTTTTCAAATCTTAATAAACATGAAATATCAGTTCTTACTGGAATCAGGACTTACTGGAAGTCAGGACTTCAGGATATCATGACTTAGATTATCAGAAGATGGATATCAGAAATTAAGTACTGGAGGACTAACAATTAAGGAAGGAAGCTGATTTACAGGAAAGAAGATCGAGACTAATACAGAAGAAGATATGCATAGAAAGGGTTAGAGGACTAGAAGAATTATATAAGATATCTGATTGATATATTTTAGGAGACAGAATTATATTCCATATCAATTAGAAGTTATCTTGTAACTGTGTGTCTATATAAACACAGAAATAGGTTTACACTATATGTGTTACGATCATCGAGAAGATCATACATTGTAACCTAGCAGCTCTCGTGATATTTGTTCATCACTGAGAGAGGACAGTTCCATTGTAACAGAGTTTATTATATCGAATACATCTGTTTTCTGTTACTTGTGTTCTAAATCGATTTGATTGTATTCTACACTGTATTGAACCCCCTTCTACAGTGTTGTGTGACCTAACAAGAACTTATCCAAATATTATTTAAACACTCTATTCATAAGATCCATAAATGTGGTTGGCGCGTTCGTCAATCCAAACGCCATTACCAAAAACTCGTAGTGTCCATATCTCGTTCAAAATGCCGTCTTGGGTATATCTTCCGCTCTAATCTTCAGTTGATGATACCCAGATCTCAAATCAACCTTGGAGAAACAAGTAGCTCCTTTTAACTGATCAAACAAGTCGTCGATTCGTGATAGAGGGTACTAATTCTTAATCATCAATTTATTCAATTCACTATAATCAATGCACAACCTCATACTTCCATCTTTCTTCTATACAAATAACACCAGTGCACCCCACGAGGATACACTCGGGCGTATAACTCCTTTATCCAATAATTCTTGCAACTGCGCGGCTAATTCCTTCATCTCGACTAGCGTCATACGATAGGGAGCTTTCGATACTGGTTCTGTATCAGGAGCCAAATCAATCGTAAACTCAATCTCTCTATCTGGAGGTAGTCAAGGTAACTCATCTGGAAACACATCAGGAAAATTTCTCACTACCGGAATATCCTCAATCTTAACGGATCCTTTTTTTACATCCTTGACATGAGCCAAATAAGCTTCGCAACCTTGTCGTAACAATCTCCTTGTCTAAATAGCCGTTAGAAACTTCCTCTCTTGTCTTTTCCCCTTAAATATCACTTTAGCACCATCCCTGGTCTTTAACTTCACTTTCTTGCCTTTACACTCTATTTACGCTTTATAGTTCGACAACCAATCCATCCCTAATATAACACCGAATTCTATTAACTTAAAAGGAATTAAGTCAGCAGAAAAGTGTTGACCTTCTATAACCAAATCGCAGTTAGGACAAATTCTATCAGCAGTAATTCTCTCTTAATTTGCTACCTCTATAATCAAGTTGGGTTCAAGAGGGTACGCAATACACTTTAGTCTATCAAGAATACTTTCAGAAATAAAAGATCTAGATGCTCCAAAATCCATTAATACTTTTACTTCTACTGAGTTAATAACAAGCATACCTGCCACCACATCCACATTTTTCACATCATCTTTCATTATCATATTGAAGGTTCTAGCTTTAGGTTGAACTGTTGGTGCTGGGAGAGGCGACGGTCCAGCAATCCTAAGAACATTGGCATTTTGAACAGGCTCCTTGCAGTTTCTGGCCATATGGCCCACTTTTTCATATTTAAAACAGGTTAAGTCTGGCTTCTTTGCTCCATTTGGGCACTCTGATGAGTAATGTCCTTTCTGGTACACTTAAAACAGGTTACCTCCAACTTATTACACCTTCCCGGGTGTCTCTTTCCACAAACTTTGCATTCTTGAATCTGGGGTCTATTATCCTTTCCCGGTTGTCCCGACTTCTGGAAACGGTTCTTCTGAGCTCAGTTACGGGGTTAAACTTCTGAACCTTTTGGTTTTGACCTCCACCACTCTTTTCAAACTTTCCTCTGAACTTTGAACTTCCTTGCTCTTGCTCCGAGCTCTCAAACTTCCTTTTCTTACTTTCATTTTCTCTTCTTACAGCTTCACGCTCTCCTTCCACTATCATTGCCTTTTGCACAAGGGCAACATAGTTCTTAATCTCCAACAGTGCTACTTGACTTCGAATTCATGGCCTAAGTCCCTGCTAGAACCTCATGGCCTTCTTTGCCTCCGTATTCACATACTCAGGTACAAATCTAGATAACTCTGAAAATTTCGCTTCATATTCCTCTACCGTCATATCCTCTTGTTTAAGATCCAGAAACCTCATCTCCAACTGATCTTGCATATAGCTTGGCAAATACTTCTCCAAAAACATTTCAATAAACTTCTCCCACGATAAATCTTTTCCTTCAAGCAAAGCTTTAGAAGATTCCCACCAGAAACTTGCCTCATCTTTAAGGTAATAACTTGCATACTGAGCTTTCTTTTCATTCTTAACTTCTGCTAACTCAAACGCTTTCTCCATTTCTATTAATCATGACTGAGCCTTTATCGGGTCGGGTAATCCTACGAACTCCGGGGGATGAACATATTGAAAGTGTTTGAAATTTCCAACTTTAGGGGCCACGGGTTGTTGCAAAAGCTGAGCACGACGGCTCATCATAGTGGTTTCTGGATTCATTTCTGGGTCTTGGGTTTGGATTTCTTCTTGTTGGTGATCTGGTGAGTTGGCCATTTCTTACAAACCTGATTGAGCAATTATTTAGCAATACAATAGCATGACATATATATATAACAACATTTTATTATGAAATCTCTTTTGCGGGTTTTAAGCTTTACCTAATTTTGCACGTGCAATCCTATTACTATTTAATTTCTCATATCAGTGTTGTTCTCTCATGGCATGGGGAATGATTTTATGAAATTTTAAATACGGCTGTATGAAGACATGGTATGCAAAATAGTTTATAAAGATTTTCAGGGTTTGCAATAGGAAGCAAGATACATGGTTGATTCAACAAGCCGAATGTATATAAATAAAGTTTTAAAACAAAACAAGTTTTGGAAATAAAGTACAGTAATACAACAGGGTTAAACAGAGGAAAAACTGAAAAATATCCCCCTATCTACCCCTAAATTCTAACAACTACTACTACAAAGTCTTGAGATACAATACCACATAACAAATGAAAAAGGGATCCCGGCATCTGACCAAGTATCCCGAAGCCTACTAGCGCTGAAAAGAAACACAACTACGGGCTCCACCAAATGTCCCGCCTGATCAACACTATAATCTAATCGTCTAGAATCTCTCTCAACACAACCAACATCCAGTGAATGATCTTATGCAGCCTCCGAGCCTCAGCATTAACATCACTAGTGGATGGTCCCTCATCCAATCTCCTTCTGGCAACCTGCTCCACCAATTGAATCCTAGCTATCCACTCCTCCATATCTAAAGTACCAAGCCTAGACTCTCGAGCTAGCCTATCCACCAAAGCTCTTAACTCAGGAATACGGGAGTAAACAAAGTTTCGATCCTGGGCTAACTTGCCACCAACACTGATAGGCATAATCTTAGGCATCTCAGACCCTGGCTCAGGGGTTGAGGTCTCTGACTCTGGCCTCAAGGGTGATATCTGCATAGGAATCTCACTACTCTCAGATGGATCCTCCTCTGGGTCTGAACTAACATACACAGGCTCCTCTGAAGAGGGTTGAATAGGGTCCACTGGGGTATCGATCAAACTAATCTCTGAATCGGAATCACTATCACTACTGAGATCCTGAGAGAAAACACAAAAGAGCAACCAATAAATAGCATTAGGGTTAAATAAAACTCAAACTAACTCACACCCTAACTCTAGCTGCCACTTTAGCTTATATACACTTTCCAGTCAACAAAATACAAGTCGTGAAAGCCAAAGCCTCCTTTTCTACCTCCCATCTGCGGTCTCTCCTGCAATTGCCCCTCCCTCAGGCACCCCAGTGGGACAAACGAATTACATTATCAGATCTTGGAACCATTTACAAATCCTATTTTCCCTCCATTTCTCCCCATAAAATCAAGGTTATGGATATCGAATTTTATAACAGCCAATCAGAAGGAAGAGGAGGATGATGATGATATGCTGCTTGATAATTGTAGGTATATCTTAACTACTGGCACGACATTAGTTAACAAGATCAAATAAAAATACATAGATATACCACAAAAAACCCACTTCCGCTGGTCCCGCGAAACACACGCCATGCCTATAAAAGCTTTTTTTCTATGTATTTTCACGGTAGCAAACTTTGACCCTGGTTCTGCTTCTAGACAGAGGCCCGATAAAAGTTTCCCAAAAATTATTATTTTAACATGACTTGAAGTTGCCTTTTGATTTTCCCGAGGAAAACACAAGTTGCCATCTCCATAAGAAACTTCTTGGTCAACTTTCTCCATAAAATCTGAGAGCAGGGCTTTATTTCCAGTCATATGTCCTGAACATCTACTATCCAGTACTAGGATGTTTCTCTTGTTGCCCTGCAATCACAAAGACCACTAATGGTTAGTTTTAAGGACCCAGACTTGCTTGGATCCTTTGGCCTTTTTAAGTTTGTTAGCATTTGCAGCGGATTTAATATTAGAGTTTGTGCTAACATGCTGTTTATCAGAACTTATATCAGACTTTGCATCAGACTTTACACTAGAAGGAATTAAAGCAACTTTCTTCAAAGAAGGTTTTATTTGATAATAATCATAATATAAACTATGATATTCCTTACAAGTATAAATGGAATTCCATAAACTACCACAATGAAAACAAGGATTTTGTGGCTTAAACCTAACAGACTGACTCTTAACTCCTAACTTAGGAGGTAAAGAGTTTATATTCTTATTCTCCATGCAAAAAGAAGCAAGATGGTTAGAGTTTCCACAGTTATAACATTTCTTTCTAGGAGCATTAGGAACAGGCATATAGTTATTGCTTTTATTCACACCTTCCTTTCCATTCCTATTTTTCCTAGCTGCCTTAACCTTGTTGACATTCCTTATTTCTTTCAGCTTATGCTTAACCTGCTTCTTTGTCATTAAGCCTATGTTGACTTCAGCTGGTTTATCCTGTTCTAATTTGTCAGAAGTTGACTTCTCCTTAACTTCTGTCACAGATTCTTTCATCTTTTCAGAATCAGACTTTACAGTTTTAGATACAAACTTAACAGGATTTACCTTTGGCTTAACAGTTTATTTAACAACAATTGGCTCAATTTGTTCAGTTCCTTTTTCACTTTTATCATCTCCATAACCTAGGCCCTCTTTCCAGTTTCCACTACTTAATAAATTCTGAGTTGCTCTGCCAGAGTTAGTCCAAGTCCTGATAATCTCTTTTTTTTTCTAACTCAGTTTTTAGAGATTTATTCAATTTTAGCAATTCATCTCTAACATAAAAAGCATCATCTCTCTCTTTCTGAGTTTGATGGAACATAACTAACTCATTTTCTAAATAATCGTTCCTTTTCTTAAAAGCAAGATTTTCAGAAGTTAATCTTTCACATGTTAAAGTTTGATCTCTGTAGCTAATAAACATGGTTTTAAATATAATCTCAACTCAGTAATATCATCAGTATGAAAGGCATAAGTTATTTGAGGTACCTTTAATTCAACAGTTTCAGGGTTGCCATCAGCATTTGCCATCAAGGCATAGTTCACCTCATCTTCAGAATCTGAAGAGTCTATCCAGCTTTTCTTCTTTGTGACAAGTGCTTTGCCTTTATCACTTTTTCCTTTCTTGCAATCAGGAGATATGTGGCCTTTCTCACCACAATTGTAGCATTTGACATTTGAGTAATCTCCTCTGTCAGACATTCCTCCTCTGCCTTCTGATTTTATGAAACCTTTCTTATCAGTACTTCCACCTCTCTTGAAAAACTTCCTTCCCCTTCTGAATTTCCTGTAGGCTATCTTTGTGATACCCTTCACCGTAAGAGCACACAATTTCATCATCTCTTCATCAGCATCTACTTCAGGTAAACTTTCAGTTTCTGAATCATCATCATCAGAACTTGGTGATTTTGAATCAGACTTTGTGATGAGAGCTTTTCCTTTTCCTTTCTTTGAGATAACCACTTTGGGGAATTCCTCTCCAGCCTTAAGAGCAACTTTCCTTGACTTTCTCCCTTGTCTATTGCTTCTTTGATCCATCTCAAGTTCATAAGTCTTGAGCATACCGTAAATTTCATCAAGAGTAGTTTCATCAAGAGCATAATTATCTCTTATAATAGTAGCCTTCAAATCCCAACTTTCAGGAAGAGCTAAAAGGAATTTTAGATTTGAATCTTCAAGATCATATTCCTTGTCCACCAGTGACAAATCATTCAAGAGTTTGACAAACCTGTCATATAAGTCAGTTAATGACTCATCACTTTTTGAGTCAAAGTGCTCATACTCTTGAGTGAGTATAGTCCTCTTATTTTTCTTGATTGTATCAGTTCCCTGGCATCTTGTCTCCAAGGCAACCCATATCTCCTTCGCAGTCTTGCAGTGAATTACCCTGTTTGACATGACATTATCAATGACACTATGCAGCAAATGCCTTACCTTTGCATCATTGGCAATGGATAAGATATCTTCAGCTGTGTACTCACTTTTCTCCTTTGGTATGGTCTTTGCTGGCTGATCTGCAACTACAACAGAGAGCTTGGTTGGCTTAGGCGGTCCTTCATTAATTCAGTCAAGGTATTCTGGATCTGTAGCTTCTAGAAACATAGCCATCTTCACTTTCCATATGGGTTACTCAGAAGGTCTTAATATGGGAACCCTAATAGTCTCATATCGACTGTGGATTTGAGTCTTTTGAGTTTCTTCAGTTTTGGCGGGCTTGGTTGGATTTTTTGCTTCTTCAGACATGATTGTTTGGATCTTTACTGTATGTGTGTTAACAGATAGGCTCTGATACCACTTGTTAGGTCACACAACACTATAGAAGGCGGTTGAAGACAGTGTAGAATACAATTACATCGATTTCGAACACAAGTAACAGTAAACAAATATATTCGATATAATAAACTCTGTTAAAATGGAACAGTTCTCTCTCGGTGATGAACAAATATAACGAGAGCTGCTAGGTTACAATATATAATCTTCTCGATAATGATAACACATATAGTATAAACCAATGTCTGTGTTTATATAGTACACAGTTACAAGATAACTTCTAATTGATATGGAATATAATTTTGTCTCCTAAAATATATCAATCAGATATCTTATACAATTCTTTCAGTCCTCTAACTCTTTCCATGCATATCTTCTTTTTATATTAGTCTCGATCTTCTTTCCTGTAAATCAGCTTCCTTCCTTAACCGTTAGTCCTCCAGTACTTAAATTCTGATATTCATCTTCTGATATTATATTCTGATAATCTAAGTCCTGATATCCTTAAGTTCTGACTTCCAGTAAGTAATGATATTTCCTGTTTGTTAAGATCTGAAAACTAAACATGAAACATATAAGACATGACATCATAAATATATCTAACATTATTTAAAGATAATTGATATTTACTTCAAATTCGATAATTATTAAAAATAAGTTACACAATTATAATTTATACAAGTCTTAAAATGTATGTCAAAGAAATAGAAAATAGCTATATAGAAATGAGTGGAATGGAAGAATAGTTCTTATATATGTATGGGGTATAATACATGTGACGCCCTCAATCTCGGGGTTAAGAAATGAGGACCCACACGCCTTTAAACTATGAGTAAATAAGCATAAACCCCGATTAACTACTAACAGGATCAACATGATAAAGTTTGAGACAAGATTACAACTACCAACCAAAATATATAATTTACAACCCAAATATAAAACCAAATTTACATAATCGATTTTGTATTGAAACCGATAGATAACCTATTGTATCTTTACAACTCTATGACTAAGCGCTTGCTCACACAAAACCTGCACTACATGCTCTGGCATCTGGAAGCCCACAACACAGTAGGGACCACCAGGTACGCTCTTACGAGCAGTGCGTCTAAGTCTGGCCATCCTCTTGCTTAACTGCCATGGTTAGATCAAAGCAAAACATATGAGTATAAAACTCAATAAGTAACTATATATGGCAGTTCTACAATACAATATCCACAATATACCATTTCTGAGTTCAAGGCATTCTACTTTAACATTTCTAGGTGGCAGATTTCTGTCTTTGGGCTTATGAAAGGGTACATGAAGAAAGGATTTGGGCTTTAGGAATCAAAGCTCAAGATAGGGTGAAAACCGACATTCATCACAAATCATTAACAGAATCTCAAATGATCTTTTAAATGGAAAGCGAGAATCTATTCAACTTTGGAAATCAACATGATTGCTAACAGGATAAGAATCAGGGTTCACAATTTGTACATAAATCGATATCATCATCAATTTTCTTTTCAAAACATTATAAGCCATTTAGGAATCAATTACTGAATAAGGAATTCAATTTCTCTTTTAATAGTATAGACCCTTGATTGGACTACTTTCACTTTTAATAATAATAATACGGGTGATCAGCCCGTACCGACCTCCATCCGGTCTTTAAGGTACCTATGGCATAATTTCAGCCTTAAATTGGACTAGCCTTGCTAGCCTCTTAACATGACTAGACTAGTCCCACTAGTCTCTTACGTCTTAATCCAATCCATCAGGAATTCGTTTGGAAAACCTTGTATTGGAAAAGAAAGGTTTTACTAAAATCATTTTAACATTACTAAGAATATGAAATCATTCAGATTCTTTCAAGTCGAAACTCATTCTTAAGTTCAATTTCAAGAAATCAAAGAAGGTGAATGAATCAAAGATAACAAAGTACAACACTAGGGATCTTGATCAAATGATCACAAAGTATACAAGTTAGGGAATCAAGCAGTTTCAAGGATCATTGTGGACATGATTATAAAGGAATGAAGGTTCATTACACAAATGGGTTCGCAAAGGTTCTTATAAGGTTTACAAGAATTCAAGGTATTAACAGGTGATTAGGATAAGAAAAGGTTACCAAAGGGTTTGAACAATAATCTTATCAATAACAAGTTCGCAAGGACAATGACATGGTATCTCAAAAATCAATAACAGGGGTACATCACTATAATAGTTCAATAATCTACATGGCATAAACAATATCCTCTTTATAACAATTTACACAAATAGAGTTACTTGTATGAATTCGCTTTCCTGTTTTACAAGGGTTGAACTACTGTCACCTAGTATACTTTTCCCTTTCCTAGCCCGAATGCCTTCACGCTCCGAATCTACAATCCAACAATCAAAACCCTAATTAGATTCTCACTCGATGTTCCCAGAACGCTTAACAATTAACCCTTTATTGAAAAACCCTAAGAGTATACATATACTCAATTATAATCACACAACACGCTTATACCATAACTCGTATACTCTAACTAAATAGACATCGAATCATATATTGTGATGCAAACACAACACATAGCATATAATCCTTATATTTTAAACTTTGTACCTTGAGTTATTATATTAGTTATATAACTTCATACAAAGACAACTCAATCCTTCCTTTTTCATCATTTAATTCGAACCAAAACACATACATAAATCACATAACTTCTAGAAATTACACATGCATTCACTTAGCATCAAATAAATCCCTTTTATACCTATATTCCATTCGGCTATAAGCATAAAACACAACCCAAAGAATCAAACATTAACATGCAAGCACCAAATTGCATAAAAACTTGAGATCAACCCTTTTTAAATCACTTTTAACTTGAACATTTACATGCAAAGATATTGATTGACATGCGTTAGATATGTCATCCCAAACTAATTCAATTTCATTCTTACAACCCATTTAAACACATAATTTAAACCTTAAACATGGTTGATCACTCACTTTAACATATAATTCAAATTAATTTCTCAAAAACAAGTAGGGACATTCGAAATTTCCAAGAACCGAAACAGGCATGCATCACTTTGGACCTCTAAACCACAACTCAATCTATTTACTCTATAATATTTCTAAAAAAAATTGTCAATAGATCATTTACACTAACAAAAATCAACTTAATCTTCTCAAAAAAATCAAGAACCATTCGGCTTTTTAAAGAAACACCACATGCAAACGTTATTCCAAATCCTTGAATCATTAATCACTCTAATTTCTCAACATTATCCTAGAATAAACATCCATAACCATTTAAATCAACAAAATCAACTCAACAACTTTTGAAACCACAAATCCCATTCGGTTTTTGATCAAAACACCACATGCAAACATAGAAAATTGATTTAAAGATACTAGAGCTCAGTTTTTAACATCATCACTCACCACCGGTTCACCGGAGTTCATCACCGGTGGCGGTGGCTTCACGGTGGTGCCCCCACTCGGGGATTTCCAACCTTCAACCACCAATTTTCACAACAATTATACGCATGCAAGCACATATCAACACTTCAAATCATTTAGAAATCAAAACCCTTTTTGTTCTCATAAGAACCGAAACAAAACCACCAAATCCAACTTGGATTTTTTAAAAATTTTAGAGATAGCAACATGCATCTACATATATAGATAGATGAAGCAAAATCTCATATAATCTTGGTCTTACAATTGAAAATGATTAAGAATCAAGGGGAGGGTTGAATAGAGAGAGAGAGTACCAAGAGTGAGAGAGAGAAGACTCGAGAGAGAGAAAACGAAATGAGAGAATGAGAGAAAAAGAGAGAGGTCGGGGTGAGAAAAGAAAAGAAAGGGGGTGGGGTGGGATTATATACTACCAAGGAAGGGTAGTTTGGTAATTAGGCAATTCTATTTCCAAATCACTCTTTATTCTCTTTTAAAAACGAATTTTTAATTTGTAAATATCTCTCTCGGAAAAGATGAAATTGATACGAATAATAATTTTAGAATGTAAATCTCAAAATTAGCTTTTCAGCCATATTTTTAAAAATAATTTTTGAGCGAACGGTTGATTTACTACGGATTTTACAAGATTGCGCTCAAATAGAATTATAACACGATAAATTCATATTAAAATGCACCGATCACGAAATAAATCCATCTATCATTTTTATAAAGTCCCTTGGACTATTTGGAGGATAATAAAACAACTTTAACACCTTGGACACACTCGGATAATTTTATAAAAATATTTAAAAGTCCAATAAGCCTTATTTTAAATCAAATAAATCCCTTAAAATCACTTAAAAATTAGCAGGGCATATAATCAAGCATATATCCAAGCAATAGCACATAATCACGTATCATGACTCATACTCGATCATAAATCTTCCTTTTATTATTATTATTCCCTTTTTGCGTATCGGGTCACGTTCTGCTTGACGGCCCGACGTTAAGCGTTTCAACTGCGCTTCACAATCGATTATTTCTACCGACTGACACGTCACTAGAATATATTACTTTCTTATACATTCCATTTCTCATAATACCACATAGATCACATTTAAACACTTTATTCCCTTTTTAAGACGGGTTCCGTTCTATCTAACGGCCCGACTATAGAGCTTATCTCTTAAGCTGACTCAACAAACTGGAACGCGTCATTTTACGCTCCCAGCTACTTATATATAATAAGGACAATTTAACCAACAAAATTATTTAATTTAATCACATACATTATAATTACACCACAGAATTATACCTTATTCACTTAATCACGTTGCGAAATTCCCAGTCGTTACAATACAAATTTCTGATAAATTTTATTTTAATAAGCTATTTTATATTTATGAATAAGAAATATTATTTTTGAAACTAAGATTATTAAATTTTTTTTATAGATTGATATTTACTAAGAATATATTTTAGAAATTCATAAATTATTATAGACATTAATGATAATATATAGGCATATATTATTTTTTTCATTTTGGAAGATGTTGTGCAAGACATGTCTGTATATTAACAAGATTAAGTTAAAATTGACAACCCTAAATAAGTTGTATGATATTTTATGTTTGCACTATATATTATAATTCTTAAGTTTGTAAAAATGTTCAAGAGCAGGCTGGAGTCTTTTTCTGTAAATAGTATCAACCCTAAGAATTTTATCTGGAAGAAGATCAAGAAGATCATGCCTCGGAAGAATTATGAAGAAATTTGGAGTTGAATAAATGTGTTTTGGGAAAAATATTGTAAGTCAAGTCCTCTACAAGTCACAGATTAAGTATTTTAGAGAAGTCATTCGAGAACTACAAATGACTTATCAAGAAGTCAGGAAAGCTACTAGAGAACTCAGGATATCGACAAGCCAAATTGAAGATATGAAGATTGGAGATATCGACAAGTCAATTCTTCACTAGAGTACTCTAGAGATATCGACAAGTCAAAATATCACTAGAGATCTCTGAGATATCTATAAGTCAAAATATCACTAGAGATATCAAAGATATCGACTAGTCAAGTGAAGACATGAAGCTGAGAGATCTCGACAAGTTAAAGTCTCTTATAGAGAATTCAAAGACCTCTACAAGTCAAAACTACTATGGAGTATTAGAGATCTCGATAAGCCAATATACTTATCGAGATGTCAAGTTTTCTATATGCCTAACTGGAGATCTCGAGGTAAATCTCAAAGTACAAATTGCAGACCAGTTTAATATTCAAGATTATCAAACAACCAACAATCTAACCAGTTGGATTGACAACTCTACAAAAGCAGCTTGAAGAGTACAAGATCAATGGCCAAGATTAACTGGCAGAGCAAAGTCACATGCGTGCAAGATTAACAAGATACACTCAGCCAGAAATAGAAAGATTTGATATCCAAAAATAGGGTTTAGTACATGTTGTTGCATGCTGTGTAATAACCAGTATTTACTATTCTATAAAGTAAACACTGGATGTTTTGTTAGAAATGACAATTAAGATAAGAAAATCTTGTATTCTCTCAAGAAAGAAGGTAAGCTCTTTATTAATAAAGTGCCTAGAAATTTTGTAGTAAGACATTCTTAATTTTAATATAAAATTAAGTGAGTTTTGAACATCTGTGTTCTCTATTATTAACTGCTAAATTTTAATATTAACACAGTTCACTACAAGATCTAATTTACTTTGTTCACCACCAAATATAAATCAAGAAAAGCATAAAAACACTAAAACACATTCACCCCCCCCCCCTCCGTGTGTTATTCATTACCTAACAAGTGGTATCAGAGCAAAATCTGAAAGTAAACAGATTCAAGATCTTGGAAGAATGAATACACAGAAAATTAGTAGCATCAAAATCCCTACTTTTGATAAAGCTAACTACACTCTATGGAAGAAAAAATGATGCTGTTTGTTAGGATGGTCAATCCACTATACATTCAGATCCTAAAAAATGGGCCATTCACTCCTATGGTTAGAGTTGAGGAATTTACATACGGAGACATGGTTATCCCAGCTCATTATGTTCCTAAGGATCCTTCATAATACACTGAGCCCAAGAAAGAAAAAGTCTCCCTAGACAGTGGCTTGCAGTTAATCTTAATAGAGTCACTTGACAATGTAATGTATAATAACATTGTCAATTGTGACAATGCTAAGCAGATATGGGAAAAGATAAAAATACTGTGTGAAGGAACTGAGGAAGTTAGGTCAAATCAAAGAAGGATACTGATTTCACAGTATGAGGGTTTTATGGCTAAGCCAAAGGAAAGCATTACTGATGTGTTTGAAAGGTTTAACAAGCTGATTAATGACTTAAAATTTCATGATATATATTATGAAGCTGAAGAAGTGAACTTGAAATTTTTGCTCACTCTTCCTGATCATTTGGAACAAAAAATCTCAGTAATCAGAGAAGGGAGAGACTTGAGCAGAATAACTCTGGAAGTTCTATATAGAATCTTAAAAATATATGAACTAGAAATGATTCAAAGAAAATCATTAAGATCTGGTCAAGGACATGTTGTAGATGGCTCAAGTGCCCTAATTGTCAATGAAAGCTAGACCTCTAATGATGAGCCAAGATTCCAGACTCCGGTTGCCTCAACAAGTGAGAAAGAAACAATGATTCACAGGAACAAGTCATACTGGAATTGAAAGAAGATGAGTTGTACACCTTGGATTAACTTGATGAGCTAGATCAATCAGTGGCCTATCTGGCAAGAAAATTCTCTAGCATTAGAGTAAAGAAGCCAAGATTCTTCAAGGGTAAATGACAATCATTCAATAAAGACAACAACTGGAAAGAAAAAAGGAAGTACACATCTAATAGCAAAAATGGTTACAAAACTGGATCTGTGGATAGATCAAAGATAAGGTGCTTTAATTGTGATGAGTTAGGCCATTTTGCTACAGAATGCAGGAAACCCAAGAAAGCAAAGAAAGATAAAGCTTATCTTGAATTGGAAGCAAAGTATGAAGCTTTCTAAAGAAACAACAAAACAAAGCTTATACTGCAGAGGGTAAAAGTTAGGATGATTCTGATAATGATGAAGATGAGGAAGTTGGAAATTATGCACTAATGGACTTGGATCAAGGAGAGTCATCCTCATCAAAAACACAAGTACCAACTCTTACCATCATTGATTTAAATGTGAATCAATATAAGGAAACTGTTGAAAAGATGAACACATAAATGTTTCACATTCATACAAGTATGGTTGCTGCTAATGAAGAAGTTAGAAGACTGACAAAGATAAATGAGAAGCTTGAAAATGAGAAATAAGAAACTGAATTATTGATAGTGGAGCTTGAAGCTGTAAAACAAGAAAATGCATACCTGAAAAACAAGCTCAAGTGTGCAAATAAGATTGAAGTTGTGTTAAGGGAGAAGCTAGAGAAAAAATGAAGTCAAATTGAAGTCTTTCAAGAATGCATCTGAATTGGTTAGATTATACCATGAGAAAAACAAACCATGTGCTAACATAGCCATTGTATTTGATTATGAGGCCTTGAATAGCAAAAAGAAAGTTGCAGACGACAAAGACAAGAGCATTGCTAGTGAAGATGTCCCAGTAATTTTGAGAGAAGTGAAGTCACCCGTGTTCAAGGCTGGAGAAATTAACTTCAGTGAAAATGAGTTAATAATAAAAAAGAAGCTGGTAGATGAAGATGATGCAAAGACAAATAAAGGAAGCTCTTCTGTCACTGAGATTAAAATGAAGCTCATGGATAATCAAGACTCCAAGACACCTGTCAAGGAAATAAAAACTGAAGATGCAAGAAAGAAGAAGAAGAATATGAATGGGAAAATTGGAATAAACAAAAGTAATAACTTTTCTTATGTTGCAGATGCTCCAAGAAAGAAATGTGAAAAATGTGGTTTTGTAAATCACCTAACCTATCTTTGTAAAAGGTTGGTTAGCAAGCCAGTTGAGGGGGCCTGCAAGTACAATAAAGCTAAGGAAAATGATCCCTACTCATTCTGTGATAAGTTTGATTGCATTCCCTGTAATTTAAAAGTAATGAAGAGTTGCCACAAGCTGGGAGTAGATTTTAAAGAAGTTAGTATTGGATCTACAGCTGCAAGGGAGAATGCACAAACATCTATGAATGCTATTCTTTCTGAGACTTCTAACTCTAATTCTGCTAAATCAGTTAACAAGAATAAAGTACCCAAAACTGCTTGGGTTGCTAAACACACATAAAACTCATTGTGTGCTTGGAAAAATGAAGAAGGTCATATGGATGATAGACAGTGGATGTTCGAGACATATGACAGGTGATAAGGCCCTGCTATCACAATTTGAGGAAAAGGCTGGCCCTTTGGTGACCTTTGGAGACAACAACAAAGGATTCACAATGGGATATGGCAAAAATGTTTGTGGAAATATTATCATTGATGATGTAGCATTGGTAGCTGGTCTTGAAGTAAATCTTCTCAGTGTCAGCCAGTTTGCAGATAAGGGTTTTAAAGTTCTAATTGACAAAGAAGAATGCATCTTCATCAGCAAGAAAACCAATGAAGTTGCTCTAAAAGGAGCAAGGAAAGAAAGCTTGTTTGTTGCAGACTTGGACTCAACAAATGAGGATGAAATTTGTTGCTTCTACACCAAGGCATCCACAGGGCAAAACAAATTATGGAATAAGAAAGTCTCACATCTAAACTACAAGGAAATCAACACTCTGGTCAAGAAGGAGTTGGTGAGAGACATGACAAAGTTAGAATTTGCTCAAATTGAAGTTTATGAAGCCTGTTAGAAATGAAAGATAAAAAGATCAAGTCATAAATCAAAAATTATAAATTCCATAAGTGCACCATTGCAACTTATTCACATGGACTTGTTTGGGCCAGTAAATGTTTTATCAATTTCAAGGAACAAATATGCACTTGTGATGGTGTATGATTTCTCAAGATATACTTGGGTAGAATTTATGCATTCTAAGGATGAAACTCCACACATCATAATTGAGAACATTAAAGAAGATAGAAAAATAGGCTGAAGATCAAAACTGTGTGAAAAGATTGAAAAATGATAATGGGACAGAATTCAGGAATGCAACATTGAGTGAAATCTGTAAAGGCAAAGGCATTGTTCAAGAATTTTCTGCTGCTAGAACACCTCAACAAAATGGTGTAGTTGAGAGAAAGAACAGAACATTAGTAGAAGCTGCAAGGACAATGTTGCAAGATGTCAACTAGTTTTTTGGAAGAAGCTATTAATACCGCATGCTACACTCAAAACAGGTATCTCATCAACAAAATACATGGAAAATTATCCTACTCAATCATGTCTAAAAGAAAGCCTACTGTAAAGCATCTTCATGTGTTTGGAAGCAAGTGTTACATTTTAAAAGACAACTTTGAATATGTGGGAAAATTTGACTCAAAGGTTTTTGAAGCAATTTTTCTGGGATATTCATTGGAGAGAACTGCTTACAAGGTTTATGTGGTAGATCAAAAGAAAATCATGGAAAGCACATATGTGACATTTGATGATGACAAATGTCCAGGCTTGGAATGCCTTAATGAGAATGAAGCTGAAGCCCTTGCATTTGAAAATCTCAATATTAACAGTGATTCTGATGAAGAAGGTGAAGTCAATGCACAACAAATAATGAATGAAGAGTCTACTGAACAGGGAAAATCATGGAAATGGAAGCTCATCTCAAACACCTGATTTTGATAGCACAAACTCAGGGGAAGAAAGAGAAGAAGGATCTACAAAACATACCAATAATGAAGAAAATGATGAAGGCACTAGTCAACAAACTTACACCAAAAAATGGGATATAATTCACAATCCAAATGCAATTATTGGTGATCCAAATGTTGGTGTGAGTGCCTACATGCATGCTTTCTGTCTCAAGTAGAACCCAAGAAAACTGAAGAAGCTCTAATGGATCCTGATTGGATATCTGCCATGCAAGAGAAGCTTAATCATTTGAAAGAAACAAAGTTTGGGAGCTAGTTCCTGCACCAAAGAATAGAAGTGTAATTGGAACAAAATAGGTGTTCAGTAACAAGATGGATGAAAATGGTGCAGTTACCAGAAACAAAGCAAGGTTGGTTGAAAAAGGCTACTCACAGGAAGAAGGAATTGATTATGATGAAACTTTTGCTCCAGTTGCAAGACTTGAAGCAATAAGAATTTTTCTATCATTTATTGCACATTCAAATTTCAAAGTGTATCAAATGGATGTGAAGAGTGCCTTCCTAAATGGTGAGTTAGAAGAAGAAGAAGTATATGTGCAACAACCACCTGGATTTGAAGATCCAGAATTTCCCAATTTATGTACAAGTTACTCAAGGATCTATATGGACTAAAGCAGGCACCTAAAGCTTGGTATGATATATTGTCAGAATTCTTGCTTAATATGGTTTTACTAGAGGTACCATAGACAAGACTCTCTTTTACAAAAATCACGGTGATGATATGATCCTATTTCAGATCTATGTGGATGACATTATCTTTGGTTCTACAAATGAAAAGTTTTTCCAAAGATTTTCTAAGCATATGCAGAGTGAATATGAAATGAGCATGATGTGGGAATTAAGTTACTTTCTTGGACTTCAAGTTAGTCAAAGAAATGACGGGATCTTCATCAGCCAAACTAAGTATGTCAAGGATTTATTGAAGAAGTTTGGTATGCTTGATTGTTCATTTTCTTCTACACCTATGTCTACAACACAAAGTTGGATGAAGATAGAAAAGACAAAAGTGTAGATATTTCAAGCTATAGAGGAATGATTGGATCATTGCTTACTTAACTGCAAGTAGACCAGACATCATGTTTGCAACATGTTTATGTGCAAGATTTCAAGCTAATCCAAAAAGAATCACATTTGATGGCTGTTAAAATAATTTTCAGATATTTAAAAGGGACTCCTAACTTGGGATTATGGTATCCTAAGGGAACTGATTTTGAAGCTTTTGGATACACAGATGCATATTTTGCTGGATGCAGGGTGGACAGAAAGAGTACTAGCGGGAGCTGTCAGTTTCTTGGACAAAGACTTATATTCTGGCATAGCAAGAAACAACAATCTGTGTCAACTTCCACAGCTGAAGTAGAATACACAGCTGCTGGAAGTTGCTGTACTCAAGTGCTTTGGATTAGAAATCAGCTAATGGACTATGGCCTAGTGTTACACAAAATTCCAATTATGTGTGATAATACTAGTGCTATATCTATTGTGGCTAATTTAGTTAATCACTCTAGAACAAAGCACATTGATGTAAGGTACCATTTTATTAGAGAACATTCTGCAAATGGTACCAATGAGTTCATTTTTATTCCAACAGAAAAATAATTAGCTGATATTTTTACTAAACCTTTGGATGAAGCTACTTTCACTAGACTTATAGGTGAAATTGGAATGTTAAATTCTTCATCCTAAGGCAAGAACTCAGCTAATGTGTTGCAGCAGATTAATTTCAAGTAAATCAAAATTTATTTGATTTTTTTAGATTTAACTGAAATATGAATTTCAAAACCGATTTCTCTCTCATTTCAAACACTTTTTCACTAATTTTTCTTACCCATTCACTCCTACTCAACAACAATGGCACTCAATATTGTTAGAGCTACTATCCCAGAGAAAGGAACCAATTATCTAACTTTTACTGATGCTAAGCAAGCCCCTGATAGTTTCAAAAGGTTTGTGAAATTCTTGTCTGAATCCTATTTTGCAGGAGCTTTAACTGCTAACCCGATCTTGTACTTGGATGTTCTGCATGAGTTTTGGACAACAGCTACGGTGAGAACAGTTATGAATGATAACTTTGTATCTTTGGTGATAACTCTATATTGGAGGCCAACAAATAGAGTTCAATGAGCAAGATGTGAATGCAACTTTGGGTCTTCCAACTACAAATCTAGTGGAGATGCCAACACACGATGAGCTTGCTGAGTTCATCGACTTCATCAACTATGATGAAAGAATCAACCTGGCAAGCTTGAATAGAACAAACCTAAGGAATGACTGCTCCTTTGTGTTTGATTCTATAGTAAGGGCCTTCACATGCAGGAAGACAGGGCATGACAACATCTCAAGTGTGGTGTAGAAGCTGATGTTCTCAATAGCCCACAACAGACACTTGAATGTTGGTCTATTGATCCTGAAAGAACTTGTAACCAGGCTGACCATGCCCCAATCTGCTAGAGGTAAGGAAATTTTCTTTCCTAGATTTATTATGTCTACGTTAAATCATAAAGTAACAGACATACACTTGTTGAATGGTATAGATAACACTAAAATAGGCAATTGTAAGCAAGTGTCCACAATAATATTTGGTTCACTTACTACAAAGAACGAGATAAATGTAAGTCTGAAAATCACTCCATTCATGATGGAGAGGTTTAAGACTTACCCTTACCCAATACCTGACATGAGATCAAATGTACAATCTAGTACAACTATGGTCCCTGAACCTGTAGAAGTTCAAATACAGGAAAACCAGCAGTGACCTTCCCAAGCTGAGACTATTTCTTCAAACCAAGTAGCAGCTAGGAAACCAACCACTTCATCCTCTCAAAAGGGTGAAGTAAGTAAAAAGAAGAGAAATGAGATAACCCTGGGGAAGTACTTGGAACCAGTTGCGGGGAGTTGTGCGAAGAAATCAGCAAAATCATAAACAAGAAGTGGAATTTTCCAGAAGGTGTGCAGGCGCCCGCCTGGAGACTGCAGGCGACCGCCTGGAGAGCAGGCACCCGCGTTGGATTGGAGGTGACCGCCTGGGGTCGGATTGTCAGATTCTGGATTTTCTAATTTGAGTTCTATTGGGCTTCTGCAATTGCTGTTTCTTGTGAACTCTTATATAAGTAATCTTGGGAGACATTTTCACAACAACAAGTAACAAGCAAGGAGCAAGTAACAAGGAGAGAAGATTAAGAAGACCGTTTTAGCACGCAACAACGAAGAAGGGGAAGCATACATTTATCTTGTGATTCTTTTAATTCATTGTAACAGTGGATGCTAGTTTTCTTTACTCTTTGAACCTTAATGTTAGGTCAAGCAACACTGTAGAAGGGGCTGAATACAGTGTTTATATAATCAAATCGATTTAACACAAATATATAACAAAGATCAAGTATATTGAATAAACTCTGTTACAATAAGAACTGTTGTTCTCTCTCAATGATGAACAAATATCACTAAGAGCTGCTAGGTTACAATGTATGATCTTCTCGATAATGATAACAATTATAGTGTAAACCTATGTCTGTGTTTATATAGTACACAGTTACAAGATAACTTCTAATTGATATGGAATATAATTATGTCTCCTAAAATATATCAATCATATATCTTATACAAGTTTTTCAGTCCTCTAACTCTTTCCATGCATATCTTCCTTTGTTTTAGTCTCGATCTTCTACTGCAAATCAGCTTCCTTCCTTAACTGTAAGTCCTCCCATACTTAAGTTCTGATATGACCTTAAGTCCTGATATCCTTAAGTCATAACTTCCAGTAAGTCCTAATTTCAGTAAGTCCTGATATTTCCTGTTTGATAAGATCTGAAAACTAAACATGAAACATATTAGACATGACATCTCAAATATATCTAACAATCTCCCTCAACTTGTAAATTATGCAAAAATATAGAAGTTAACAGATTTGATGATGTCAAAAACATTTAAGTTCAAATGCAATAAGAGTTTAATAAGACTATCAATTACAACATATAGAACATCCAGTTTTACCAACATCACTGGATCAATTTGAATCCATAATGATTCTTAACAAAATCTTTTACCAGCTTATCTTCAGCTTTTCCCAGAACTTCAACTAACTGCGCTTTGACCTACATCAGTCCTTCATCTTTACTATCACCAATTTGATAAATGGTTATTCTGGGAGCTTGAATTGATGTTCTTTCAAGTCCATCACCAAGTCTGATAACTTTAGGATGTGAAGAGTTTTCATTATTAAATAAGCATCTTCCTTTCAGAATAACTTCCACCTGAGCAGAATTCTTCAGCATAGAAATTTCTCTTTCATCATCTTCGGTAATTATTGGACTGTAATGAGAAGTCTTTATACCAGAATTCTGAGTAGATCTCTTATAGCCTTCAAAATATATTCTGACCAACTTCTTGTAACATCAGATTTTACATCCAAAAGATAATGAATATGTTGAAGCTCTCTGACATACTTCTTTAGTACATCGATATCAGCTAGTCTATAAGTCATTCCATTATTGAGAAATAAAATCAATTTCTCTTTCAGATCATCCTTATCATGAGCATCTATCACAATTTGAGCGGACAACACCTTGTCAAGGTGCTTTTGTTTGATTTGTTCATATGGTTTGTCTGTCAACATGAAAGGATCTCTTAGAGTAACCTCTACTCCTGTTTGTATCTTTTCTTCATCAGGACCTAATTCAGCTCTATCTCTAGGTTGCTTGGCTCTCAACCCAAATGTAGTGAGTTGATTAATCATAAGATTGGACTTTGGTTCAGCTGGAGTAGAATTTTTCCATAACAGCTTCTTCTTATCAGCAATTGTCATCTTTTTCAAATCAACTTAAGTATTGTCAGTAGTTGATGTCTTGATAGCTTGATCAGAATTTTTTGTTTCTTCTATTGCTTGTTGTCCTTCATTCTGAACAACTTGAACAATGTTAGAGGTTGTTTTAGATTCTTCAGTTACCTTTCTTCTTTTCAAAATTTGAACAGTTTCATCTTCAACAAGATTATCATTAGTAACTTGAACCATTTTGCATACTGGTTTCATCAGAACTTGAGGAATTTTCATCTTCAGTGGCTTGGTTGGTTCATTAACTTTTCTTTTCCCTTTGTCTTTGGGATCAATCTCAGTCTGTGATCTAGTCTTGGACTTTGAAGTCTCAAAATTTGACTTTTCCTTGATCACAATGCCTTTTTCCTTAGGCCTTGGAGGTTTCTTTGCATCAGAAGCTTTAGACTTTTGATTTGTCTTCTCAGTTGCAAATCTAGCTTCCTCCTCCTTGAGATTTTCCAAATCCATTCCTGGATTGTGCTTCATGAATAATCTTCTAGCAATTTCTTCATCAAAAGTCTGAATCTTAGGATCTTTGTAATAGACAGTAGTCTGCTTCCCCTTGTACTTCAGAGTTTGCATGAACTTCTGTGAGTCTTGACTTCCACCTTGAATCAGAATATCAGGCTTTGTCATCAGACTTTGCTTATCAGAACTTGACTCCAGACTTTTAGCATTCACAGTATCAGAACTTGACTTTTTCTGTGTAGAAGATTTTCCTTTAACTTTTCCTTGTTGACCTTTGCTCTTATCAGAGTTTCCCTGGTCATCACCTTTGTCATCCTTCTTCTTCAGTATTTGAGTAGGTGAGCATTTGGACTTAACTACCTTCTCCCCCTTTTTGGGATCATCAAAAAGTAAGAGAGAGAGAGAAGAAGTTCAACTGAAGATTGGATTTCATCCAATTGAGCTTTCTGAGAAGCTTGATTTTCTAGGACCTCAGTAATTTGGGTCTGTTGCTTCTCTTGAATCTTCTTAATGGCTTCAATTTCCTCAAGAGTAGGTCTGATATATATGGTCTTGTCAAGCTTGATCTATAGATCTAGCTTATCAGCTTGTTCCTTGAGTGTATCAACCTTAGCATGAGTAATAGAATGTAGACCATGAAGACTTCTTATACTCATAGCTGTAACCTTGAGTTGAGTCTTGAAATCAGAATTTGACAATAACTCATCAGCTTTTGATACATGCTCTGTCAGAATTTTGGTGCTTGGAATAAAATCTGATTCATTCCACTTCTTGGTCCACTCAACTCCCCTATGAGTTTCCTCCCAAGATACAGGAGCATCCTGTTCAACAAATTTCTTCACCAAAGCTTCCTTGCCCAGAACGGGAACTGGAGTTTCAACAGAAATACTGTCTCCAGAACTTGAGGAATATTCATTATTTTCTGACAGCACAACAGTGTGTGAAGAAACTGGAGATTCAGAAATAGCATCATCTAAATTCTAATCATCGGAATTTATCTCCAGAGCTAGTGTCTTTGATGTAGATGGTATCTCAACATCTAAGATTGGAGAATGAGTTGGTGATGTATGAGCTGCTGTTGGTGGAGCTTCCAGAAAAAGAACATTGAGTATATTCAGATTATGAATATCTATTTCAGAATTTGTAATTTGTTCTTCAGCACCATCTGTAGCTTCAATGAAATAACCGAAAACTAAAGTGATAATTTTTTCCTAACCGAACCGAACCAAACTTATGCACAATCCGAACTGAAAACCAAACCGAATTATTTCAGTTAATTCAGTTCGGTTTCTAAAAACCGAAATATTTAAAAAAAATCAAAATAATTTAAAATGAAAACAAAAAATAATTTGAAATGTTAAAAGAATACATATTATATTATATTATATATGTAAAAAATGGAAGATACATACATTAACCAATTGAAGATACATACAGTCTATTTTTTTATTTATATTTACTATATTATATTATATATATATATATAATATAATTCAAAAATATATATATTTAGATTTTGGTTATTTCGGTTAAACCGAATTAATTTTTAAATTAACCGAACCAATATTATTTAGGTTAAAACCGAAAAACCGAATTAATCGAAATTTTTGAAAAAATTCAAACCAAACTGAACCGAAATTATACGGTTCGGTTCAATTTTTCGGTTTTGGTTCGGTTTTGCTCACCCCTACTTTAGGTGGGGATGACAAAGATTCAATTACAACAGGTTTTGATGAGATCAAAGATTCCTGATCCCCTTCCTCAGCTTCTGCAATATCTTTAGATGGAGATTTAACATTATACCTCTTTGCCCTCATTTTCTTCAACCTCCTTGCTAATGAAGGAGTTGTTATTGCAGCATCAGAATATACAGATTTCCTTTTCCAAGTAACAGAACTTTGAGCTACAGTTTCTTTATGAGAAGTAACATTCTCAGCTTCAATAATCACAGGTTCTGATGCATGAACCTGTGCTTCACCTGTTTCTCAAATCATTACAATTTATTATCGACCATTATTTTAATCTAAACATTCATCAAGAGATATAGTTTAAATAGATGAAGTAAAGATTAACAAACCACAACAAGAACATTCACATCACATAATACGAGAGAAACAGAGACTAGATCTTGCAATCAAAGGGAATTTCATTAATATATCAAACAAGTACATGTCATAAAATTTAAAGATTACATGCAAAAATTACAAAATATCCTAGTCTAGGTCTTCCTGCTGCTGACAAACAGCACGACAAGACGGATGATTTTCTCCCGCTGTTTAAGAATGCGGAGATGAAATTCTCTTTGAAAAGACAACAGATCATTTTTGATGTTATCTGGAAGTGGAATCCAGATGTCGTATGGAATGTTGTTGATAGGATATGAAGTCTGAATTCCATTTCTGAAAATGGTCACAGTGTATGTGCCATAGCAGTAAAACCAACTGAAATTTTCCATTGTTTGAGAGAAATGAAAAGATGTGTTTGGGTAGGAAAAGATGTGATTTTACTAAAGGATGAGCAGTCATTTAAATAGCCAAGTGAATATCAAGGGACTCGAGGACTGTTTAACGATTAAGAGTAGAAGTAATGATACCTCGTCTCCCTAGACTGATGTGTAACAATAACAGTCAGTAAAAAGTTAAAACAGGAGTTAATGGGCACGGGAAATAAGTAACAATTACTGTGCATATGATGTTTTTCAAGACAAACACGTACCACTAACCCTTAATGATTATGACTGTTTTTCATCTCACCTAATTATATTCTGATTAAATATGACCGTTCAGTATCTACCACAAATAAGCCAAGTAAACAAATAATGCCACGTAAGCATCAGGGTTTCCATCAGGATTTACATCAGAACTTGACTATTATCATAACTTAATGGTCATCAGAATATGGCTTCTGTACTCAAACAGTGAATGTTTGTTTCTGTAATTCTCCATACAAATACTGACTTGTTTTCTTCATAGTTTTAATCATCATAACTTCCATCAGAACTTGTCCTCGGAATTTATGCAAATAACACGTAACTGTTTATCTGAAACAACTTGATCACCACAGTAATTTTCATCATTTACATGGAGTGAGAGTGTGTGCATTTAGCAGAATATCAGATAAAGATTAAAGTCTGATCAACTTTGGTACATCTTAGAAATAAGGCATAACTGAGAAAGGTGCTTAAAATCTGTCATAAATCATGAAGTCTACTATAGAACAAATTTATGCAAGAGTCCACCTCAACTGTTTGTGCTCATTTTTATGCATCTTTTGAAATTCCTTTTTATAGTGGCTTCCCAGTGTAAGTGAGTCACGACTGCTCATCAGAATCTATGTTGTTGTCAAAGTATTTCTCCAATAATCAGAGAATGGGAAAAGTCACCGAGAAAAATTTATTTACTTTTCTAATGCATATAACCTAATACCAGCAATGCACTTGGGTCTTCCCTTCCACATATTTACTCTAGATCTCAAAGGAGTACCTGACTTTAATTTTCTTTTCTTTTCTTTTCTTTTCTTCAGATAAGTGAGGCTTATCAAGCATGTAGTTCATCCTTAAGATTTACTGACATCAGAATGTGACAGATGAGAAGCAAGAATCTAGTTTGTGACTTAGTAATAAGATACACAAAGTAAATTTGACTAAGCTCTAAATTAGAATTTGCTTGTGTTAATGAGTTTCCACATAAATAACTAATTCAAACATGGGATTTCTAGTATGTTAAAGACTACTAGGTCAGTATCTAACACATGCATCCTCATTGGATTGAATAGTCACAGACCCTTCAAATCACTATCAGAGTTTAAGAATCACATCAGATAACAATCAGTATTTAATATATTAACAATTTAAGCACAGATCACATAGAGATAATGCAATCTGTAGACACTGATCATAAAGTCTGATACATGAGAACAAAAACTAAGCATATTTTGAGAAAGAACCTGAAACCATTCCAAGTTCATTTACCAATCTTATAAAAGTAGCTTCACATAGTGGTTTTGTGAAGATATCTGCTAGCTGTTGATCTGTTGAAACAAAATGCAATTCCACTGTACCTTCATCCACATGTTCCCTTATGAAATGGTACCTATGCTGATGTGCTTTGTCATTGAGTGTTGAACTGGATTACCTGTCATAACAATAGCACTTTGATTATCACAGTAAATAGGGATTTTAGAAATTTTTTACCCATAATCCATTAACTGATTCTTCATCCAAAAATCTTTCACAAAGCTTTGTATTTGTAGAGCCAAAGATGATATCATCAACATGGTCCTTTACATGGTTGAGGTAGAATAAAGTCTTGTCAATTATACCTCTGTTAAATCCACTTTCCAGAAAAAATTGAGCTAAAGTCTCATACCATGCTCTTGGAGCTTGCTTAAGGCCATAAAGTGCTTTGTCAAGCTTGTAGACATGATTGGGAAATTTAGGATCTACAAAGCCTGGAGGTTGTTCAACATATACCTATTCCTCCATTTCTCCATTGAGAAAAGCACTTTTCACATCCATTTGAAAGACTTTGAACTTTTTGTGAGCAGCATAAGCCAAAAAGATTCTTATGGCTTCCAATCTAGCAACTGGTGCAAATATTTCATCATACTCAATACCTTCCATTTGAGAGTAACCTTTAGAAACCGGCCTTGCTTTATTCTTTTTAATTATGACATCACTGTCAGTTTTGTTTCTGAACACCCATTTTGTACCAACAACTGATATGTTCTTTGGTCTTGGCACCAGGGTCCAGACTTTGTTTCTTTCAAATTCATTTAACTCTTCCTGCATTGCTTGCAATCAGCATCTTGAAGAGCTTCTTCCACTTTCTTTGGTTCAGTCTGAGATAGAAAGGAGTGATAGAGATATTCATTTGAAGTTGCAGTTCTAGTTCTGACACCTGCTTCAGGATCTCCAATGATTAAGTCAGGTATGTGTGCTTTAGTCCACTTCCTTGCAGATGGAAGTTGATCTCTAGAAATGGATCCTCCCCCATGATCCATGTTGTCTCCATTAGCATTTTCTGATGCTCCCCTGTAGTTATGCTCTCTGAGACTTCAGAATTTGAGTTTGATTTTTCAGGAGTTGAAGAATCAGAGTTTCCATAATTATCAGAATTTGGCTCATCATAACTTGAAGAGCCAGTGATAGGTTCTGATGCTTCTTGAGAGTCTTGAGTTGTGGTAGGATCTATAACTTGCTCCCCTGGACATGTGCATTTTCCCTTGGAGTAGTTACCATAGTTTCAATGACATCAGAATTTAGCCCGTCAGAACTTACAGGATCAGGATTTAAGTTATCAGAATTTACAGAATCAGAATTTAAATCTTCATTTTCAAATCTCAGCTGATCATGATCATTGAAATCTTCAAGTCCAACAATCTTCTTATCATCAAAAGACACATTGATAGATTCAATGACATCCCTTGTTCTTACATTGTAGACTCTAAAGGCTTTTGTGGAAAGTGGATATCCAACAAAAATTCCTTCATCAGCTTTTAGATCAAATTTTGACAGTTATTCAGGATGAGTCTTAAGAACAAAACACTTGCATCCAAATACATGAAAATATTTCAGATTTGGCTTCTTTTTCTTCACCATCTCATATGGTGTTTTTCCATGCTTGTTGATCAGTGTAACATTCTGTGTAAAACAAGCAGTCTGCACAGCTTCAGCCCAAAAGTAGGTTGATAGCTTTGCTTTATCAAGCATAGTTCGTGCAGCTTCAATGAGAGTCATGTTCTTTCTTTCTACAACTCCATTTTGCTGTGGAGTTCCAGGTGCAAAAAATTCCTGTTTAATCCCATGCTCTTTGTTGAACTCTTCCATGATTGAATTCTTGAACTCGGTACCATTATCACTCCTTACGATTTTCACAGAATCTTTGACCAATTTATCCAGCTGTCTGACATGTTCAATTAAAGTATATGCAGTTTCACTCTTCTTGTGCAAGAAATACACCCAAGTGTATCTTGTGAACTCATCCACTATAACCATAGCATATTTCTTCTTTACAATAGACATGACATTTACTGGACCAAATAGATCATGTAGTAGGTGATAAGGCTCAAGAATTGAGGATTCAGTTTTGCTCTTGAATGAAGATTTTATTTGTTTTGCCTTTTGACATGAATCACAAAGACCATCAGGAGCAAATACTGATTTTGGCAGTCCTCTCACAAGATCTTTCTTTACAAGCTCATTTATATTGTTGAAATTTAAATGAGAGAGTTTCTTGTGCCAATCTCACCTTTCTTCAATTGATGCTCTGCTCAATAGACAGATTACAGAACTATCAGAACTTGTTGAAAGTCTGGCTTCATAAATGTTACCATGCCTGTAACCTTTCAGAACCACTTTGCTTGTAGAATTGCTTATAACTTCACAGTGTTCTTCAAAGAAATCAACATAATAACCTTTGTCACAGATTTGACTTATACTCAGCAGATTGTGTTTAAGTCCAGAGACAAGAGCTACTGACTCAATGATGACATTCCCAAGATTGATCTTGCCATATTCCATAGTTTTTCCCATGTTGCCATCTCCATAAGAAACTCCTGTGTGAGCTTTCTCCACAAAGTCTGATAGTAGGGCTTTATTTCCAGTCATATGTCATGAACATCCACTGTCCAAAACTAGGATGCTTTTCCTGTTGCCCTGCAATCACAAAGACCACTAATGATTAGTTTTAAGGACCCGGACTTGCTTGGATCCTTTGGCCTTATTAAGTTTGTTAGCATTTGCAGCGGATTTAACTTCAGAGTTTATGCTAACATTTTTCTTATCATATTTTACAGTATCAGACTTTGCATCAGAACTTACACTAGAAGGAATAATGCTACTTTCTTTAAAGAAGGTTTTATTTGATAATAATCATAGATAAACTATGATATTCCTTACAAGTATAAATGGAATGCCATAAACTACCACAATGAAAACAAGGATTTTGTGGTTTATACCTAACAGTCTGACTCTTAACTCCTGATTTAGGAGGTAAAGAGTTTATATTCGTATTCTTCCTGCAAAAAGAAGCAAGATGGTTAGTTTCCACAGTTATAACATTTCTTTCTATGAGCATTACGAACAGGCATATAATTATTGCTTTTATTCACACCTTCCTTTCCATTCCTATTTTTCCTAGCTGCCTTTACCTTGTTCACACTGCTAATCTCTTTCAGCTTATGCTTAAGCTGCTTCTTTGTCATTAAGCCTATGTTAACTTCAGCTGCTTTATCCTGTTTTAATTTGTCAGAAGTAGACTTTTCTTTGACTTCTGTCTCAGAATCTTTCATCTTTTCAAAATTAGACTTTACAGTTTTAGCTACAAACTTAACAGGATTTACCTTTGGCTTGACAGTCTGTTTAACAGTAATTGGCTTAATTTGTTCAGTTCCTATTTCACTTTTATTATCTCCATAACCTAAGCCCTCTTTCTAGTTTCCACTACTTAACAAATTCTGAGTTGTTCTGCCAGAGTTAGTCCAAGTCCTGATAATCTCTCTTTCCTTTTCTAACTCAGTTTTTAGAGATTCATTCATTTTTAGCACTTCATCTCTAACATAAAATGCATCATCTCTTTCTTTCTGAGTTTGATGGAACATAACTAATTCTTTTTCTAAATAATCATTCCTCTTTTTAAAAGCAAGATTTTCAGAAGTTAATCTTTCACATGTTAAAGTTTGATCTCTATAACTAATAAACATGGTTTTAATATATAATCTCAACTCAGTAATATCATCAGTATGAAAAACATAAGTTGTTTGAGGTACCTTTAACTCAGCAGCATCAGAACTGCTATCAGCATTTGCCATTAAGGCATAGTTCACCTTATCTTCAGAATCTGAAGTGTATGTCCAGCTTTTCTTCTTTGTGACAAGTGCTTTGCCTTTGCCACTCTTTCCTTTCTTGCAGTTAGGAGATATGTGGCCTCTTTCACCATAATTGTAGCATTTGACATTTGAGTTGTCTCCACTGTCAGACTTTGCACTTTTGCCTTCAGACTTTCTGAACCCTTTCTTATCAGCACTTACACCTTTCCTGGAAAACTTCTTTCCCTTTCTGGTTTTCCTGTAGGCTATCTTTGTGATACCCTTCACCATAAGAGCACACAATTTCATAATCTTTGCATCATCATCCATTTCAGGTAAGCTTTCAGTTTCTGAATCATCATCATCAGAATATGATGATTCTGAATCAGACTTTATGATGAGAGCCTTTTCTTTGCCCTTCTTTGAGACAACAACTTTAGGAGATTCCTCCTCATCCTTAAGAGCAACTGTCCTTGACTTTCTTCCATGTTTCGTGCTCCTTTGATCCATCTCAAGTTCATGAGTCTTGAGCATACCATAAATTTCATCAAGAGTAGTTTCATCAAAAGCATAGTTGTCTCTTATAGCAGTAGACTTCAAATCCTAATTTTCAGGAAGAGCTAAAAGGAAATTGAGATTTGAATCTTTAAGATCATATTCCTTGTCCACAAGTGACAGGTCATTCAAGAGTTTGACAAACCTGTCATATAATTCAGTTAATGACTCATCAGCTTTTGAGTCAAAGTGCTCATACTCTTGAGTGAGTATAGTCCTCCTGTTCTTCTTGATTGCATCGGTTCCCTGATACCTTATTTCCAAAGCATCCCATATCTCCTTTGCAGTCTTGCAATTAATTACCCTGTTTGACATGACATTATCAATGGCACTGTGCAGCAAATGCCTTACCCTTGCATCCTTGGCAATAGATGAGATATCTTCAGTTGTATAATCACTTTTTTCCTTGGGTATGGTCTTTACTGGTTGATCAGCAACTACAACAGAGAGCTTGGTAGGCATATGTGGTCCTTCATAAATTCTTTCAAGGTATTCTGGATCTGTAGCTTCCAGAAACATAACCATCTTCACTTTCCATATGGGATACTCAGAAGGTCTCAGTATGGGAACCCTAATAGTCTCATATCGACTATGAGTTTGGGTGTTTTGAGTTTCTTGAGTTTTGGTGGGCTTGGTTGGAGTTTGTGCTTCTTCAGACATGATTGTTTGCATCTTTACTGTATGTGTGTTAACAGAAAGGCTCTCATACCACTTGTTAGGTCACACAACACTGTAAAAGGGGGTTGAATACAGTGTTTATACAATCAAATTGATTTAGCACAAATATGTAACAAATATCAAGTACATTGAATAAACTCTATTACAATAAGAACTGTTGTTCTCTCTCAGTGATGAACAAATATCACTAAGAGCTGCTAGGTTACAATGTATGATCTTCTCGATAATGATAACACTTATAGTATAAACCTATATCTGTGTTTATATAGTACACAGTTACAAGATAACTTCTAATTGATATGGAATATAATTCTGTCTCCTAAAATATATCAATCAGATATCTTATACAAGTCTTTCAGCCCTCTAACTCTTTCCATGCATATCTTCCTTTGTTTTAGTCTCGATCTTCTACTGCAAATCAGCTTCCTTCCTTAACTGTAAGTCCTCCCATACTTAAGTTCTGATATGACCTTAAGTCCTGATATCCTTAAGTCATAACTTCCAGTAAGTCCTGATTTCAGTAAGTCCTGATATTTCCTGTTTGGTAAGATCCGAAAACTAAACATGAAACATATTAGACATGACATCTCAAATATATCTAACACTTAATATTCTTGTGACGTACTCTATTTTTATTAAGTATTTTTATTAGTTTATATCGTTGTGTTATTATCATGTTTTCATATGAACCCATGGTGACAATGACTTCTATTATGGGCTAATCGTGATCATGGGGTCGTAGCAGATTTACTATGGATTTCTTTAGTTAATTATTTAATACCTTGGTATGTGATGATTTTTTGATATCTAGCATAGGTTGTGCTTAATCGTCTTATGTGTGTCGTGAACATATAAGATAGTGTGTTAATCTCTTGTGAAGCGACAGTGAATCTTGAGATTTAGAACTTGCCATGCTAGCATAGGTTCATGTATTGTATGCATGATTAGTAGGTAACTCTAATCATTTTACTTGCCCTGTGTAATCATAATGAATAACTTGCGCTTAAATAGTTATGTTCTGAAATTCTGTAGACATATAGGGTCTCAACATAATTGATGCTTATTCAACTTCTATCTTAATTGTGGATGCTTGGTAGAATGGTACTTGTGCAACGAAAGTTGGCTTTTATCAGTTTGATGTTGTTCGATTAATATCATCACCATTACATGCTAAGGGTAATAACAATGACTATTGAATAAAATAGTAATGAAGTTATGATCTCATGTGTGTTTAATATTGTTAATTCAAGTGTTAATTTAAGTGTTTAATTCTCATAGTTAATAATTAGTTAATCAACCTTAAGTGTTATTGTCTTGACATTGAAGAGTAATCATATATTGGTGAGTAAGTGCTAATTAAATATAATTAATCAGAGTCTCTGTGGGAATGAACTAGAAATCATTATATTTTACTTGCGAACGCGTATACTTGCGTGAATTATTAGCGCATGCTTTGTGCCTAACAAAAAGCCTAAAGTTAATCCTGTTAAGTTTGTAGCAAAAATTGTTATGTCTGATTCTGAAAAGATGAAAGATTCTAAGACAGAAGTCAAAGAAAAGTCAACTTCTAACAAATTAAAACAGAACAAACCAGCTTCAGTAAACATAGGTTTGATGACAAAGAAGCAGCTTAAGCATAAGCTGAAAGAGATTAGAAATGTGAACAAGGTAAAGGAAGCTAGGAAAAATAGGAATGGAAAGGAAGGTGTAAATAAAAGTAATAATTATATGCCTGTTCATAATGCTCCTAGAAAGAAATGCTATAACTGTGGAAACTCTAACCATCTTGCTTTTTTTTTACAGGAAAAATAAAGATATAAACTCTTTACCTCCTAGATCAGGAGTTAAGAGTCAATCTGTTAGGTTTAAACCACAAAATCCTTATTTTCATTGTGGTACTTTATGGCATTCCATTTATACTTGTAAGGAATATCATAGTTTGTACTATGATTATTATCAAATAAAACCTTCTTTAAAGAAAGTTAGTGTAATTCCTTCTAGTGTAAAGTCTGATGCAAAGTCTGATATAAAGTCTGATAAACAGCATATTAGCATAAACTCTGAAATTAAATCCATTGCAAATGCTAACAAACATAAAAAGGCCAAAGGATCCAAGCAACTCTGGGTCTTTAAAACTAACAATAGTGGTCTTTGTGATTGCAGGGCAACAGGAAAAACATCCTAGTTCTGGACAGTGGATGTTCAGGACATATGACTGGAAATAAAGCCCTACTATCAGACTTTGTGGAGAAAGCTGGCCAGGAGTTTCTTATGGAGATGGCAACATGGGAAAGACTTTGGGATATGCCAATATCAATCTTGGGAATGTCATAATTGAATCAGTAGCTCTTGTCTCAGGACTTAAACACAATCTGCTAAGTGTGAGTCAAATCTGTGACAGAGGTTATCATGTGGATTTCTTTGAAGAATACTGTGAAGTTATAAGTAATTCTACAGGCAAAGTGGTTCTAAAAGGTTACAGACATGGTAACATTTATGAAGCCAGACTTTCAACAAACTCTGATGGTTCTGCAATCTATCTGTTAAGCAGAGCATCAATTGAAGAAAGCTGGAATTGGCACAAGAGACTCTCTCATTTAAATTTCAACAACATAAATTAGCTAGTAAAGAAAGATCTTGTGAGAGGACTACCAAAATCAGTATTTGCTCCTGATGGTCTTTGTAACTCATGTCAAAAGGCAAAACAAAGAAAATCTTCATTCAAGAGCAAAACTGAATCCTCAATTCTTGAGCCTTATCACTTACTGCATGTTGATCTATTTGGTCTAGTCAATGTCATGTCTATTGCAAACAAGAAATATGTTATGGTTATAGTGGATGAGTTCACAAGATACACTTGGGTGTATTTCTTGCACAAGAAGAATGAAACTGCATCTACTCTAACTGATCATGTCAGACAGCTGGATAAGTTAGTCAAAGATTCTTTTAAAATCATAAGAAGTGATAATGGCACTGAGTTCAAGAATTCAATCATGGAAAAGTTCTGTAAAGAAACTGGAATCAAGCAAGAATTCTCTGCACCAGGAACTCCACAGCAAAATGGAGTTGTGGAAAGGAAAAATAGAACTCTTATTGAAGTTGCACGAACTAGGCTTGATGAAGCAAAGTTACGAACCTATTTTTGGGCTGAAACTGTGCAGACTGCTTGTTTTACACAGAATACTACACTCATCAACAAGCATGGAAAAACACCATATGAGATGGTAAAGAAAAAGAAACCAAAGCTGAAATACTTTCATGTATTTGGATGTAAGTGTTTTATTCTTAAGACTCATCCTGAACAGCTGTCAAAATTTGATCTAAAAGCTGATGAAGGAATTTTTGTTGGATATCCACTTTCCACAAAAGCCTTCAGAGTCTACAATTTAAGAACAAGGGTTGTCATGGAATCTATCAATATATCTTTTGATTATAAAAAGATTACTGGACTTGAAGATTTCAATGATCATGATCAGCTGAGATTTGAAAATGAAGATGTAAATTCTGATTCTGTAAATTCTGATGACCTAAATCCTGATCTTGTAAGTTCTGACGGGTTAAATTCTGATGTCATTGAAACTGTGGTAACTGCTCCAAGGGAAAATGCACCTGTTCAGGGGGAGCAACCTGATGATCATACCACATCTCAAGATTCTCAAGAAGCATCAGAACCAGTCATTGGCTCTTCAAATTCTGATTCATCAAGTTCTGATGAGCCAAATTCTGACAATTCTGGAAACTCTGATTCTTCAAATCCTGAAGGATCCAACTCAAATTCTGAAGTCTCAGAGAGCATAACTACAGGGGGAGCATCATAAAATGCTGATGGAGACAACATGGATCATGGGGGAGGATCCAGTTCTAGAGATCAACTTCCATCTGCAAGGAAGTGGACTAAAGCACACACACCTGACTTAATAATTGGAGATCCTGAAGCAGGTGTCAGAACTAGAACTGTAACATCAAATGAATGTCTCTATCATTCCTTTATATTTCAGAATGAACCAAAGAAAGCAATAATTACTGCACATTTCCCGTGCCCACTAACCACTATTTTGACTATTTACTGTGTGACAGGTGTCAAATGTCTGTTTTACTTCCAAAAAGAGTCGTTGAGTGGAAAGAGTATATATATTAGAGTTAAAAGATTTCACAATCTTTTACCTACTCTTACTTTATCTATTATTTCTTTTACTCTCTTTCTCTCTCTTTTTCTTTCTATTTTCTGATGGACTCTCTTCCAGGCATTTTATCAAACACCTTTCGTACTCACAACTTTTCACTTCATTTTTTACAGAAATGGCACCAAAGGACATTATTTTTAATGGAGCCAAGTTCGTCCCCAACAACTACATGGCTATTCTCAGCAAGGACGAAACTCCATCAGATCTTCACTTCATCCAAGACTTTCTTACTCGCAGTGAGATTGGGTAAACTTTAGCCCAACCACAATTACTCTCAGGAACACAGATACTGGAGTTTTGGAGGAGTGGTGTTTATGATGATGGTGGTGAAGCTGGGTCCCCAAGTATTATTTTCACAACAGGGGAAGATGAGCATCCGGTTACTTTGTCTGTTGTTCGATAAGCTCTACATCTGCCAAAAAATTGTAATTTCAATGCTCAGATTGAAGATCCACTACTACAGAGTATGATGGCCAATCTTGGCTATGAGAAAAGTTTATCCAAGCTGGGACAACTGAAGAGACCCTCAATGAGAAGGGAGTGGAGTTTCTTCTTTGACTGCATCACCAGAGCTTTTGTCAACAAATGCTCCAACTTTGATGCCATTCCAATTCTGAGTCAGCAAATAGGGTATGCACTTCTAAATCAAACTCACTTTGATTATGCTACTGCTATTTTGGGTTTTATTGGGGATAGGATGAAGGAGGACCCAAATACTGTTTATTTTGCTAGATTTTGTCAACTCATTTACAGTTTATATTGTTCTGATAAGCCCCAAAACTTTAGTGAGTCAATTCAACCCTTTAAACTTGCTAAAAGGGCCTTCACAGACTTGTTATCTACTGATAATAAGAAAGAGATACTAAGACCCCTTCAAATTCCTACATCAGTAAAACACTTCTTAGTAAATTTTGATCCTCACAAATACACACCCATATATCCTGATGCAGCACTAGCACAGCCTCCACCTACAGAACCTACCAATACTCAACCAGCTCCATCCTCTCAACTACAGCCTACCATCAGAACCTATTTCCAACCAACCTCTGGTACTTCTCAAAAGGTGCCAGTTGTAAAATCTAACAAATCATTTAGGCCCAAAAGAACTATCTCTGTGCCTAAATCTCCATCAAGGAGAAAAAGGAGTATTATTCTGAGGGATGAATCTGATGAGGATGAACAGGTCCAGGTTCCAGCATCAGAACCTGTGACAGTAGAAGCTGAAAATGTAATTTTTCAGAAGGAGGTGGAAGCTGAAGAGTCAACTCTTCAGAAAGAAAATGAAGCTGAAGGTTCTGAAATTCGGATTAGGAAAAGATCTGCAAATTTTGATGCAGATCATGTTTTTCCTCCATCTAGTAGAAAAAGGAAGACTAGAGCATGTGTGAAAATTACACAATCTCAATATGAAGATGCTGAGGAAGGGGATCAGGAATCTCTGATCTCATCAGAACCAATAGTGATTGAAGCTTTGCCACCTCCACCTCAAGCTGAAGACACTGTTCAAGATACAGTGATCACACCCCCTATCTCTCCAATCAAAGAAACTGTTACAATTGAAGATTCAGGATTAAGTCCTGAAATTGATATTCACAGGTTAAACATACCAACTGTCTTGTATCTGGAAGCACCAACAAAGGAGACAACTCCACCTGTTTCTCCACTAAATGCTGAAGTTCCTACCACACCAATTTTGGATGTAGAAATAGATAAAGTTGTACCAGAATCACCTTCAGTGACACACACTTTAGTACTCTCAGAAGATGATGAGATTCACTTAAGTTCTGGAGACAGTGCTCCAGTAAATGCTCCAATTCTTGGAAATGAGGCACTGCTTAAAAAGTTTGTTGAAGAAGATGCTCCTGTTCCATGGGAAGAAATTCAAAGAGGAGTTGAATGGACCAAGAAATGGAATGAATCTGACTTCATTCCCATCTCAATAGTTATGTCAGATCATAATGCAAAAGCTGATGAGTTGTTGACAAATTCTGACTTCAAAGCTCAACTTGAAGTCACAGCTCTCAATACTAAAAGTCTTCAAGGTCAACACTCCATTACTCATGCCAAGGTTGATAAACTACAGGAAAATGCTGATAAGCTGGACCTGATGCTCAAGCTAGACAAGAATAGGTTTATCAGACCAATTCATGAGAAAGTTGAAGCTATTGAGAAAGTTCAAGAAAAGCAGCAGGCCCAACTGGATGAGGTCTTGCAAAATCAAGCTGCTCAACAAACTCAGCTAAATGAAATCCAATCTTCAGTGGAACTTCTTCTCTCTCTACTCCTATCAGATGATGCCAAAAAGGGGGGAGAAGGTAGTTAAGTCCAAATGCTCAATTATTCAAGTACTGAAGAAGAAGGACGATAAAGGAGATGACCAGGGAAACCCTAGCAAGGGAAAAGGTCAAGGTCAAGGGCAAAGCAGCAAAGTTTCTTCACATAAACTAATTTTTTATTCTAGCAAATCTTCTACACAGAAGAATACAAGTTCTGAAGCTGTGAATGCTCAAGTTCTGAAAGCAAGTTCTGACAATCAAAGTCTGATATCAAATTCTGATATTCTCAATCAAGGAGGAAGTCAAGACTCTCAGAAGTTTTTACATACTCTGAAACTTAAGGGAAGAGAGACTACTGTCTACTATAAAGATCCCAAGATTCAGACACTTGATGAAGAGATTGCTAGAAGATTATTTCTCAAGCATAATCCTGGAATGGATTTAGAGACTCTAAAGGAGGAAGAAGCTAGATTTGCGGTTGAGAAGACAAATCTTAAATCTAAAGCTTCTAATGCAAAGAAACCTCCAAGGCCTAAGGAAAAAGGCATTGTGATCAAGGAAAGGTCAACTTTTGAGGCTTCAAAGCTCAAGACAAGATCACAAGTTGAGATTGATCCCAAAGCAAAAGGGAAAGAAAAGGTTGATGAACCAACAAAGATTCAGAAGAAGAAAATTCCTTCAGTGCTAATAGATCCTGTCTATCAAGGTACAATGCATGATGATGATACTTTGATAGAAGAGGAAGTTGAATCTTTGAAGAGAGGGAAGAAACTGAAAGAAACAGAGTTAACTACTGATAATGCTCAAGCTACTCAAACTCTGGAAGCTCAGAGTTTATCAAATTTTGAGAAGCTATCTGTTCAAGAAAATAATGAAACAGCAAATCCTGATCAAGTCATCAAGACATCAACCTCTGACAAAGCTCAAGTTGATTTGAAGAAGATGACAGTTACTGATAAAAAGACACTCCTATGAAAAAATGTTAAACCATCAGATCCTAAGAAAAGTCAACTGCTATCTGATTTCATGACTGTTGGATTGAAAGCCATAGAAGCGAGAGACAGAGCTGGATTAGGTTTTAAAGAAGCCAAGATCAAAATAGGAGTTGAAGTAATTACCAGAGATCCATTCTTATTAACTGACAAACCTCTTGAGGAAGTTACACAGAAACACCTTGACAAGGTTATATCTGTTCAAGTGGTACTGGATACTCATGATAAGAGTAATGTCAAAGAAAAGCTGATTCTATTCTTGAAGATGGAAGAACATACAGAATGTCAGAATCAGATGTGCTGAACAAATCTCTGAAAGAACTTCAATTCTTTCATTATCTTTTGGAGATAAAGTCTGAGGTTACCAGAAGATGATCAAATTTCATCATGAAGACCATAAGGGATAAAGCCAGAATCTCTGGATCAAGGGTTGCAGAATTTATTCCAAAGATAGTTGAAGATGATGGAAATGAAATTTCAATGAAGAAGAATTCTGCTAAACTTGAAGTTATTCTGAAAGAGAAATGTCTGTGCTATAATGAAGATTCATCTCACCCAAGGGTAATCAGACTTGGTGATGGTTTGAAAAGAAATCACATCTCAGTACTTAGGACTGCAATCTACCAGATTAAGAGTCAAGATGAAGAAATGAAGCAAGTCAAGGCTACATTAGCTCAAGTCCCGAGGAATGCAGAAGAGAAGCTGATATCAAACTTTGTCAGGAATCACTTTGGATTCAGATTGATTCAGTAAGATTGGTAAAAGCTGCAAGGAATATAAGTTGTAGTTAGTTGTCTAAATAAACTCTCATTACATTTGTACTTAAATGTTTTTGACATCATCAAATCTATTAACTTGTATATTTTTCATAATTTACAAGTTGGGGGAGATTGTTAGATATATATGTGATGTCATAACTAATCTGATGTGTTTAGTTTCAGAACTTAATATCAGGACTTACTGGAAATCAGAACTTATTGAAGTCAGAACTTATATCAGAACTTAAGGCCGTCAGGATTTATATCAGGACTTAAGTGCGGGTACTTCAGATAAGGAATGCGGCTGATTTATAGGAGAGTATCTGGACTAAAATAAAAGAAGATATGCATGAACAGTTGGACAACTAGAAGACTTGTAAAAGGATAAGATCTGATTGATATATTTTAGGAGACATAATTATATTCCATATCAATTAGAAGATATCTTGTAACTGTGTACTATATAAACACAGCTTAGGGTTTACACTATATGTATTATCATTCACGTGAAAGATTATTCATTGTAACCCTAGCAGCTCTTAGTGATATTGTTCATCACTGAGAGAGTAGTTTAACCTACTTTGTAACAGAGCTTATTATATTGAATAAACTTGATTACTGTTACATACTTGTGTTCTAAATCGATTTGATTGTATATACACTATATTCAACCCCTTCTATAGTGTTGTGTGACCTAACAAAATTAACTATAGGTATCTATAAGTAAATCTGTTAGAATCCCACGATAACGATTAGTTCATAATCGAACTCATTGTCACCATGGGTTCCAATGAAAGCATGATAATAAACAATATAAGAGTACTAGGGTTCAAAGACAAATCGAAAACTAGCATCCAAGTATCAACTATATTAAAGAAAATAAAAGTCTTATTCTCCGTAGCCATCTCTTGCCCTCTAGGTCTTCTTATTGCTCTCACATGCCTCCTTGTTGTTAAAAACATCTTTTTACGGGTATATATAGGCTCAGAATGACCAGGACTCTAAAAATCTTCAATTTCGACTAAAATCAGGATTCTGGGGCAGAAATCGGGCGCGGGCGCGCTGGTACAGTGCGCGGGCGCGCTGGTACAGTGCGCGGCCGCGCTGGTACAGTGCGCGGCCGCGCTGAAATAGTGATTTCAGCGGCGCGGGCGCGCTGACCTTCTGGAATTTTTCTTACAATTCTTCTTTTAGCCATATCTTGAGTTCTGCTCATCAGAATTAGGCGATTCAACTGTCCACGCGAAGCTAACGAGATTCTCTACAACTTTAGAATGGCCTAGACTTCCAATTCTGATTACTTTTAAACATATTTCCTTTAAAAGCTCCTTTCTTCATATAACTGATGCCTGAAATGCAATAACGCAAAAACACATCAAAAATACCAACAACTTGAGTTCAAAACACCAACTTATGCCTGTAATGAAGCGTTCCAAGTAGATATAAAATTCACTTATCATATGCCTACTGAAGGAGCCAAAATGGTTAAATCTTTAGGAAAAGAAGTTCTTACTTTCAATCCTGATGGAAAGAAAATTGAATTTCTGGAGCTGGATAATTTGGAACTTGGAGAATCAAATCTACATGACCTCAGAGTTGTTGTTTATCATAATGATGAGTCAACAGAGGAGCTCAAGGATATCAAACAGAGAATGGAAATATATGTGAATGTTCTTGAAGGACAACTACTCAGGAAACTCTTTGATGAAACTACAGACTGTACTGAAGTTCAAGACTGAAGATAAAGTTTGGAAGCACTGACTATAAGATAAATTATTTGTTTGTATTTCTACATTTAGATAGTTTTGACATTCGCGGTTCGTAGGTGGGTTCGGGTGGAGTCGTGGGACCGCAGAGGGAGTCTTCATCGATCTTTTCTTACTCACTCTTTCTTTTAAATAAGCTTCTAAATCATCAATTTAAAACTTGTACATATTTCATAATGCACAAGTTGGGGGGGAATTGTTCGAAGAAATTGATAATATTAGCTTATAAACTATCAGAGTTTATTATCAGTATTTGATATCAGAGTTTAGCAGAAGGTGATGTCATCAGCATATGTCATCAACATTTGCTGATCAGTAACTAATATCAGTATTTAGTCACTTCAGCTAAAAGTCAGGAGATATCAATGATGGAAAGGATTTGCATAATACAAGTCGGTGAAGGACTTTACTTCTAGTAGCAATCAAATTAAGGATATGTTTTATGATTCCTTATTGTAATTGAATAGGATTTCTTTTCTGATTGTGTAGTTGTGCAGTATAAAAGCCAGATTAGGTTAACACTTTGTGTGTCACGTATTGATACATCCTTTTTGTAATCTAGCAGCTCTCAATGATATATGTTCATCCTTTGAGATATTAGTTTGTAATCAGTTTTTATCAATCAATAGAAAACTTTTCATCCCGTTGAGTGGTTATTTCGATTTATCTGCATAAATTGTATTCACCCCTTCTACAGTTGTATTAAGGACCTAACAGTGAAAATAGAAAAGTTAAATGAATGAAAACTAAAATTCTTAATATTTCGTATATTATATTCTTATATAATATAATATGTATAAGAGGGATCTTATCCAAATTATGATCCCTGTACTGCCAATGTAATAAGGACCATTAGATCATGGTTTAAATAAATGATAGTCGTTGGATTTAAAATAAAGGAATATTCTATTTTCATAATCTAAACCGAATATAAGTAGGTATTCTAAATCAAATATAAGTAGATATTATAAATTCAATAGAGTATTTAGGTACATCGAAATATGAGGAGGTATTCTAAATGTAATATGAGTAGGTATTCTAAATTACAAAGAATATTTAAGTATATCCATATTTAAGTAGGTATTCTAGATCAGACAAAAGTAGTTATTTTAAATTGTGTATAATATTTAAGTATATCCAAATATAAACAGGTATTTTAAATCAAATATAAGTAGTTATTCCAATTTGTATATAATATTTAAGTACATATCCTAATTTGAGTAAAATACTTAATGTAATATTCATGACCGTCTTTTTCTTCAATTTTGGGATAATTTTACGGAGATAATATTTTTTAAACAATCACTGAATTAAAGTTTATTTCGTGAGTTTTGAGTGGGATGTAAAATCGTCAAAATCTTATTTGCAGAACTCAAAATAGAGTCGAAATAAAATCAAACGAAACCCCGTTGTCGGAACAAATCATATGTAAAATATTTTCATTTATAATTCATTTATTTAACTAATAAATATCTTTTTCTGCATTAAAATATTAAACTCGATATAAAACAAATATAATTTATTCATTCATTTATTTATTTTATTAAAAAAAAATTAAAAACCCGTGCTTTCGAACCGGAATAATTTTAACGAGATAAGGTGGAGGGGGCTTTTTGATTCCCAAATTCGGTCGGCCCAAACAAAACTCCCAAACACCCATATGTATCCATCATCTACTATCTCCATCGTCTAACATATAAGGGCTTAAAATTGCAGATAGGGCTTAAAATTGCAGTACCATGGTGGTAACAAGAGGGACTAAGGAAGCTGATAGCAAGAAGTAATTTTTTTCCCCTATTAACTTTGTTGGTTTTAACGCATAAACGATAAATCTCAACTAACAAGTTTTTTTTCTTTTAATTTTCGCTAGGAAAAACGGAAAAGCCAATAAGGTCTGTTTATATCGAATTTCCTTTCAGATTTTGGGGTTATTTGTCAACTTTTGTTTTTCCAATTTGCTAGCATTAGCCCCTGTAATTTATATATTGTTATTTATAATTTGTTGTTTAAACAGACTGTGGCAACCACATCCATGAAAAAACAAAGAAGAAAAACTCTGTTGGCGAGAGAGATGGACGCATACTCTATGTTCATGTAATTTTTAACCTCTTTTTTTTTCTTATTCAAGAAAAGGTGTTCACCAAATGTTTTGATTCTATTCCGTTATCTTGTTTGATTATAGGATTACTGACTTTCTGAAGCGTTATTACCAGAATCATCCACGCTCAACCACTGGATTGGTAACATCTCTACTTTCTATCCAACTATTTTATATCACTTCCTTAGTGTTAATTCAGTTCTTTCTCTTTTTTTCCATCAAAGATTCCAGATGATGCCGAAAAATGTGGATTTAATGAATGGATTAACATGAGTGAATCTGTAAGTATCTTTTGTTAAAATTAAATATTAGATATGCTGCAAGTTTGTTATGATCTCAAATTTCCCCTATTTAATTATTTTCTCAGGAGAAAGCTTCGTGGATTGAAAATGTCAATAATATGAATGCTGGAGGAAAAACCCTGTTCCAGCTTCGCTGTGAATATTATTATCTTTATTGATCAGTGTCTATTGTGTGTTGACTGATACAACACTATTTTGTTCGTAGTTACCTGAGACTTGATTAACTTTTTGTATTTGAATTTCAACAGTTGTAACTGTGATTTTGGATACTGGGGCTTTTTTTGGGATATATGACTCGGGTTGTGATTCAGATCGGTTTATCAAGTGGTTTCATGTTGGAAAAGTGACACTTCTTACCGGCCGAAAAATTGAGCCATAGAAATGCGAAGCCTTAGCAGTTTGTTGGAACAATTTATATTATTTGTTTTTACTTATTATTCTGTCTTGCGTAAATATGTAGATAGTTTTTGCTTATCTTTAGTGGCAACTTATGAACTTTAAGTTTACTTGTTTTCCTTCTAATTTGCTATGACTCCGGCTTTTCTTTTTTTCTTTAGCTACTAGGTCGCCTCTGTAGGAGTAGTTAACCATTTTACTTTAATTTTGATAATAACTATAATAATTTTATGATTCTGTATAATTATTCATTTATTCATTGATGAACCTTGTTTTGTTGATCAATCGAGTATTTACACATACGCATATCGATTGAATATGCAATTGATCAAATACAACTCAAAAACTGATCTTATTGTTAAGAATCAAAATGCTTGCTTCCATTGTACATTTGTTCTTTGAAAAGTTATTTTACATGTATAGTTAGAGAATGTATTTCGTGTCTCTATATAAATAAAGTGTTATTCGAGGAGTGCGATGAGATAGTCTAGTGATAGTCTTGTGGCATGAACATATTCTTTGGCTCAGAGCTACAATTTATGGTGTAATAGTCATTATGTTAAAACTGGGAACCTCATTTCCTTTTCCAAGGCCAGCTAGAGAAGAGATTTCGGCATTTGGTGAGTTCAGGTTAAAAAAATGTCACTTGGAACTAAATCAGCTATCATTTGATTCCTGACAAAATAAAATTTTTGTGGTGAGTGCAGGTGAATGGGGGCATGTAGATGTGGAAGAGGTTGTGAAGCAAGGGAACATCTTGGGATTGCCCCCAAATATGTCAATGCACATACAATTAATGGCAAACTAGGGCCTCTCTTTCCTTGTTACGAGAAACGTTAGTAGGATATGTTAATTAAGTGACACTGCTAAATGAGGAATTTCCGAAGTCACATGTTAATCAGTTTCATGTTTGCAGACACCCCTGTCATACAGGTTGAAAAGGGAAGACATATCTTTTAAGAATCATAAATACAACCCTCAATGACGAGCTTTTTCTTTTTTGCAATTGCTGGTTTACAATTTGACAGTAGTTGAGATTGATGCAGTCTACACCAAACCTTTCACAACTTCTGCTATACTAATTGCACCTGGTCAGACCACAAACGTGTTAGTCCATGCAAACCAAATGTCAGGTCGATACTACATGGCTGTTAGGCCTTTTATAGATGTCCCATTACCAATCTATTCTATATATTAATTCTTAATTTCAGAAGTTTTATTTGATAAAAAAGAAAAAGAAAAGACGAGTCTTGCTGCTTGTTGTGGTTGCTTCTGGAGAAAGATCGAAGGGTCGCCAAAATCATCTTCATGCATCGCCTTCACCAACTTCTGATATCCTGCACAATACTAACCGACCGAAAATAATATAGTGTGGATCTGTATTGATCCAAGTGTCACTATGATGACTGTTGAGGAAAGTCTGATGTTACATATAACGACGTAGGTGGATGCAATGAACAGATTGAGAAAATTCGAAAGGTTTGTAATAATATCTTTTTTAATGTGAAAATTGATATCAGTTACATATTTGCATTCATGTAAGTTTTAGTTATCAATGTTGTTTTTTACTTATTGGTGTTACCTGTTCAATTTTAGGTTGTTGAGTTACCTATGCTTCACCCTGAGATGTTTGTCAAGCTTGGAATTGACCCTCCAAGGGGAGTTCTCTGTTATGGTCCTCCTGGAACGGGTAAAACACTTCTAGCTAGGGCTGTAGCCAATAGAACTGATGCGTGCTTTATTCATGTGATTGGAAGTGAGCTTGTTCAGAAGTATGTTGGTGAGGGTGCTCGCATAATTCGCGAGTTGCTTCAGGTTACAAGATGTCAAGATGTTTAGTGTCCAAAATCCCTCGTACATGTTATTTAGAATACAACTAACACATTTTCTTTTTGGCAGATGGCACGATCAAAGAAGGCTTGCATAGTGTTTTTTGATGAGATAGATGCAATTGGAGGTGCACGATTTGACGATGGTGTGGGGGGAGATAATAAGGTTCAGCGCACAATGCTTGAGATCATAAATCAGCTTGATGGATTTGACGCTCGAGGAAATATTAAAGTTCTGATGATGACAAACAACAAACAGGTTAAGATCGCATCTCTTGTATATAGCCGATGAATTGTACTCGCAAGGTTGGAACCCAGGCATTTTTTTCCACTGGGTTAGTCTTTACTAGAGCTAAAAAAAATAAAATTGCCAAAACAATAAGAGACCAAATTTGTCACTAATGTCTTCCACATCAAACTCATTACATTAACATTTGTTGTGTTTGGATTTTCACTTTTAGTCACTCTCACGATAAATTAAAATGTACAGGGGCTAGTTAATTTTAGGTTATTGCTTGAGATTTCAGGCTGTAAAGATTGATAAATAAAAAGGAATTGAATAGAAGTAGAATGTATAAAATATAGAATATAGACACAAATAGAATAATTAGTAGAATGAATCAAATGTAAAAATAATCAAAGAAATAGATTAAGAAAAATAGAAGCAGTTTATCTCAGCGTAATGATTTAGGTTTTTGCCATTGTAATGTGTAGTTAGGATGCCGATTACCTATTTTTATGGACTCCTGAACTGGTTTATCTGTAATTGTAACTTGCCTACTGTCTAATGATTTATTTGTTCCAGGCCTGACACACTTGATCCAGCGTTGCTTCATCCTGGGAGGTTAGATCGAAAAGTTAAGTTTGGCCTACCTGATCTAGAAAGTAGGACGCAAATGTTTAAGATCCATACACGTACTATGAACTGCGAAAGGGACATTCGATTTGAATTCTTAGCTCGTCTTTGTCCAAATTCGACAGGTATGGCTTCTTCCTATAAGCTTTTCCTTGCTATCTTTTAGTTTCTTCTGGAAATTTGACTAATTTGCAAAGAACTGATATACTACATAAATTGAACAAAAAGTAGTGGGGTTTTTTGGTATTAGCAGGCTTTTCAAAAATTAGATCTATTTATGATTACACGTTTATAAACTATAAGATACTGTACAGAGACATTGTGACCAAGCTTCTATATATTGAATAAAATTACAATGGACCCTTCTAAAGATGGACATGGCATTTAGTGGCATGTTTAAATATATCACATTCCGGAGATGCAAAAACAAACTCATTGTCCAAGAACAAGCTTGTATATGTATACCCAAAAAAAAAAATCTGCAAGAGAGGGAGCCTTTTTAAGATAAACCTGACTTTTACCCAAAGAGAAACCAAGAGTTAGAATACAAGTATGAAATGGTTGGCTTGCATTGTTTGTTGCTGTGATGGAGATGAGAGATTACTTGTTGCTGGGTACATGCCTAATGACACTCTTGCTATGCATCTGTTTCACCGTATGTATTTGATTAGTAGCTCTCGAAAGATTATTTTTGCATAAATGGCTTTGTTAATTCTCTTCATATATCAAGTTAAGCATGTTTCGATGTGCCTTTACCTATCAAATGTTTGGTTTAGAAAATATGCAAATGTACCATGCATTTGGTGGAAACTCTCTCTTTGCGCATTTTTATTGGACAATGTAATAAGCAGGTCCAGCTGTTTCAAAAAAAAATTAATAAGCAGGTTCTATATTATGTTGTGTTTGATTGGAGTGAATGGACTTGCATGGATAAAATCGAAGGAAACTAATGAAGATCGGGGGGAAGATTTGGAAAAAAATGGGGGAGTGCAAATTTGTTATGATAAGAATTGTGAAGGAAATGGGAGGAATGGAACTTACCTTCTCAAATTAGGGTGCTTGAATTTTGGTGTAGGTTGTTATGAATGAAATGGAAGACGGAATGAAAATTTTGAATATTTACCCATTTTATACTTCAAATCTCATTCCATTCCCTCCCATTTTATTCATCTTAACCAAACACAATTACACAACATTAAACTATAAATTAGTCCATTGTTTTATAAAGTATAATTTATTAACTTGCAATGCAAGGACAGATTGTAAGAATTTGTTCTATATATGAATACTTTGTAGGCTCAATCCAATATGCTCTTATTACCAAATTTTAAATTACATAATTAATTATGTGGAGTGGACTAGACAGTAGACACGATTTGGAAATCAGTGAATTTTCGTACTTGTAGTGTCATATTTCAGTCGAGCTATTTTGTACCATCTTCTACTTCCACACATGGTCCTCTCTAATTGAAACTTTTTCCTTCAAATTGTTTGATGAAGTTTATTCTAATGACAGAGGAAAATCAAACCATTAAATGCGTCATGCGCTTAAGGGTTGCATTTTATATTGCGGAAGCCTTAGATTATTGTTGCAATGAAGGTCATTCACTCTATCATGACTTGAATGCTTATAGGGTTCTTTTTGACCAGGTTTGTTTGGTTGTCTACATCTCAAAGCATCAAGTTTTAGTATTAACATTTGGGCATCTTCACAGTTTAATCTTCTACTTCCTGCTTTTTATTTAATAACGGCTAATAGTTTTGAGTATCTTTTAGGAAGGAGATCCTCGACTCTCATGTTTTAGTCTGATGAGAAATAGTAGGGATGGGAAAAGCTATAGCACAAACTTAGCATACACACCTCCAGAGTACTTGAGAAACGGTGAATACTTCTCTGTGATAAGCACTAAAACTAATCTTTTTAGTTTTTGGTTCTAGTCACTTGAAAAAGGAAACTAGGAGGTAAATAGATGTTCAACTTTCTTGAACGATATTCCATCTAACATCTATGCATTTTTCCATTCAACTATAAATATGCATTGGAGTGGTGTTTTCTAGATTTGGTTCTCTACTTTAGTTTTAGAACCGATTCGTAGTGTCATAATATAGAAATGACTATATGTATTTTAGCATTAGCTTTGGTCATGCTGTAATATATTTTTTTTCAAATATACTTTCTTTGTAGGAAGAGTCACACCGGAAAGTGTCATATTCAGCTCCGGAACCATTCTCTTGGATCTGTTAAGTGGAAAGCACATCCCTCCAAATCATGTAAGCTGTTACTTAAATGTCTATTCAGGTGAAAGTATATTTTTTGTTTATAAGCTGAGATTTTTTTTCAGATTTTGTTGATTTATAGTTCTCAGCCTGATGAGGCACTAGCTCTATGCTAGTCTTAGTGTCTTGTTGATAGTTGTATTGATACCACTGGTCCATCATATAGTTGGATATATGTAATATACGAAAACACTTGTACATGTGTGTTCCTGTGCATGTTGTGTGTGTGGTCACACACGTGTGCACATGCACACATAAACACATATTTAAAAGATTTTTTCCTCGCAAGTTTCAAAATATTTGGATTAGGTTAGCCTATGGTGCAATTGTAAATGATGAATGGTGATAGTTCGAAATTATGAATAGCTTTAAACTGTTTCTGAAGTAAAAATATTCTTCTTATCGATTCACATTTGGAAGGAAAGTTTTCAATAGAGGAAGCTACAATAGTAGTTGATATTGCCTCTAAATGTTTGCAATATGAACCTAAGGATCGGCCTACTGCAAAGGACCTATTGGCAACACTTCTGCCTCTGCAAACGGGAGTGGATGTAAGAAACTTCTGTTTTTTGGCAGAATCCTTACATATTTTCTGAATTTTTAATTATATATATTATCATCCGCAATTAGTTGATGATATCCCATTAAACCAGTATAAATATCTTCAAGCAAAGTGACATTGTTAAAAACTTAGCAAACAAATTTTGTCATTGCTCAAATATGTATCGAGTTAAACTTAAATAACGATTACTGAAAGCTCAAGAGGGTCTATATAGCCTTATGGGAAAATGGATACAAACTTTATCTCACCGTCAACTCAATTAATTTTGATAGGAGATCTACAATATATATGGGCAGTTCTAAAATACCTAAAGCTAGGCTGCAAATGAACAGAAAAGTAAATAATTAGTGTTTTGATGGTTAATGTACTGCCATGCTTTGTTGTTGAATTTCAAGAGTTTTTTTTCTGATGTAAGTCATCTGGAGAGGTTGATAAGAAAGTTAACTGCTTCTTGCATGAATTCATTTATAATTTTTTTTATCGGGAATGCTCTTCCGAGTGCAGCAACACAATTCCTTTCCTGTGCCTTTCCTTTATATCAAAATTTAGAATGTAGCAAATCTGCTTGACGGATCTGACGCTTGAGGAAATATTAAAGTTCTGATGACGACAAACATGTTAAGATCGCATCTCTTGTATATAGCCGATGAATTGTACTCGCGAGGTTGGACCTCAGGCATTATTTTCCACTGGGTTGGTCTTTACTAGAGCTAAAACAAATAAAATTTGCAAAACAATAACAGAACAAATTTATCACTAATGTCTTCCACATCAAACTCATTACATTAACATCCGTTGTGTTTGGATTTTCACTTTTAGTCACTCTCACGATAAATTAAAATCTACAGGGGCTAGTTAATTTTAGGTTACTGCTTGAGTTCAGGCTGTAAAGATTGATAAATAAAAAGGAATTGAATAGAAGTAGAATGTATAAAATATAGAATATAGACACAAATAGAATAATTAGTAGAATGAATCAAATGTAAAAATAATCAAAGAAATAGATTAAGAGAAATAGAAACAGTTTATATCAGCGTTGGATTTTCACTTTTAGTCACTAATGTCTTCCACATCAAACTCATTACATCAACATCCGTTGTGTTTGGATTTTCACTTTTACTCACTCTCTAGATAAATTAAAATGTACAGGGGCTAGTTAATTTTAGGTTACTGCTTGAGTTCAGGCTGTAAAGATTGATAAATAAAAAGGAATTGAATAGAAGTAGAATGTATAAAATATAAAATATAGACACAAATAGAATAATTAGTAGAATGAATCAAATGTAAAAATAATCAAAGAAATAGATTAAGAAAAATAGAAACAGTTTATATCAGCATAATGATTTAGGTTTTTGCCATTGTAATGTGTAGTTAGGATGCCGATTACCTATTTTTCTGGACTCCTGAACTTGTTTATCTGTAATTATAACTTGCCAACTGTCTAATGATTTGTTTGTTCCAGGCCTGACGCACTTGATCCAGCGTTGCTTCGTCCTGGGAGGTTAGATCGTGAAGTTGAGTTTGGCCTACCTGATCTAGAAAGTAGGACGCAAATGTTTAAGATCCATACACGTACTATGAACTGCGAAAGGGACATTCGATTTGAATTCTTAGCTCGTCTTTGTCCAAATTCGACAGGTATGACTTCTTTCTATATGCTTTTCCTTGCTATGTTTTAATTTCTTCTGGAAATTTGACTAATTTGCAAAGAACTGATGTTCTACATAAATTAAACAAAAAGTAGTGGGTTTTTTGGTATTAGCAGGCTTTTCAAAAATTAGATCTATCTATGATTACACGTTTATAAACTATAAGATACAGTACAGAGACATTGTGACCAAGCTTCTATATATTGAATAAAATTACAAATGACGGACCCCTCTAAAGATGGACATGGCATTTAGTGGCATGTCTAAATATAGCACATTCCGGAGATGCAAAAACAAAGTCATTGTCCAAGAACAAGCTTGTATATGTATACCCAAAAAAAAAATCTGCAAGAGAGGGGGCCCTTTTTAAGATAAACCAGACTTTTACCTAAAGAGAAACCAAGAGTTAGAACACAAGTATGAAAAGGTTGGCTTGCATTGTTTGTATTGAATAAATAACCAAAACTAGAGGATAAACGTTGAACCAAATTATACTCCATTCCGGTTATTATAGTATATATGTATATATACATATATGTATATATATTCTTACTCTTTTCTCAAGTTTTAAATTTTAGTCATCATAAAAATAATCTCTCTTTTCAAATTTTCACTGAGCATAATCAAAATTCACATATATTGTTTTCTCGAATTAAATTAAGCACATTATTTTTTTTCCGAATTATCACAAAAATAACTTACATTTTAAATTCGTGTCATCAAAAAATTCAGAATCAGCAACCCATCACCGGAGTCTACCGTTTTCCAGTGGAGAAACGATGGTTCCGGCTACCGGAGTCCCACCCTTTTCAAAGTTTTCATTTTTAGACCTTAAAGCTGCTCCTAAGAATTTTAGCTCTGAGTTTATAGTATCTGAGAGTGGTGAAAAATCCCCTAATCTAGCTTATAAAGGTCAACTTCAAGATAGCCATTGGATTACTGTTAAGAAATTCTCTAAAGTGGTTTGGCCTGATCCTAAGCAATTTGCCGTATGTAATATTTATAAGTTAGTGAATTGTGATTTTTTTGTGAATTGTGTTTGATGGTATGATTGGATTGATTGTGTGTTTAGGAGGAGGCACAGGTAATGGAAAGTTGCAGTTTTGGAGGCTTGCTAATTTGATTGGTTATTGCTGTGATGGAGATGAGAGATTACTTGTTGCTGGGTACATGCCTAATGACACTCTTGCTATACATTTGTTTCACTGTATGTATTTGGTTAGTAGCTCTCGAAATATTATTTTTGCATAAATGGCTTTGTTAATTCTCTTCATATATCAAGTTAAGCATATTTCTGTGTGCCTTTACCTATCAAATGTTTGGTTTAGAAAATATGCAAATGTACCATGCATTTGGTGGAAACTCTCTCTTTGCACATTTTTATTGGACAATGTAATAAGCAGGTCCAGCTGGTTCAAAATTTTTTTAATAAGCAGGTTCTATATTATGCTGTGTTTGATTGGGGTGAATGGACTGGAATGGATAAAATCGAAGGAAACTAATGAAGATCGGGGGGAAGATTTGGAAAAAAATGGGGGAGTGCAAATTTGTTATGATAAGAATTGTGAAGGAAATGGGAGGAATGGAACTTACCTTCTCAAATTAGGGTGCTTGAATTTTAGTGTAGGTGGTTATGAATGAAATGGAAGACGGAATGAAAATTTTGAATATTTACCCATTTTATACTTCAAATCTCATTCCATTCCCTCCCATTTTATACATCTTAACCAAACACAATTACACAACATTAAACTGTAAATTAGTCCATTGTTTTATAAAGTATAATTTATTAACTTGCAAGGGCAGATCGTAAGAGTTTGTTCTATATATAAATACTTTGTAGGCTCAATCCAATATTCTCTTATTACCAAATTTTAAATTACATAGTTAATTTATGTGGAGTGAACTAGACAGTAGACATGATTTGGAAATCAGTGAATTTTCTTACTTTTGGTGTCATATATTTCAGTCGAGCTTTTTAGTACCATCTTCTACTTTCACACATGGTCCTCTCTAATTGAAACTTTTTCCTTCGAATTGTTTGACGAAGTTTATTCTATTGACATGGGAAAATCAAACCATTAAATGGGCCATGCGCTTAAGGGTTGCATTTTATATTGCTGAAGCCTTAGATTATTGTCGCAATGAAGGTCATTCACTCTAGCATGACTTGAATGCTTATAGGGTTCTTTTTGATCAGGTTTGTTTGGTTGCCTACATCTCAAAGCATCAAGTTTTAGTATTAACATATGCACATTTTAATCTTCTACTTCCTCCTTTTTATTTAATAACGGCTAATAGTTTTGCGTATCTTTTGAGGATGGAGATCCTCGACTCTCATGTTTTAGTCTGATGAGAAATAGTAGGGATGGGAAAAGCTATAGCGCACAAACATAGCATACACACCTCCAGAGTACTTGAGAAACGGTGAATACTTCTCTGTGATAAGCACTAAAACTAATATTTTTAGTTTTTGGTTCTAGTCACTTAAAAAAGGAAATTAGGAGGTAAATAGATGTTCGACTTTCTTAAATGATATTCCATCTAACATCTATGCATTTTTCCATTCAACTATAAATATGCATTGGAGTGGTGTTTTCTAGATTTGGTTCTCTACTTTAACTGCAGAACCGATTCGTATTGTCATAATATAGAAATGACTATATGTATTTTAGCATTAGCTTTGGTCATGCTGTAATATATTTTTTTTCAAATATACTTTTTTTGTAGGAAGAGTCACACCGGAAAGTGTCATATTCAGCTTCAGAACCATTCTTTTGGATCTTTTAAGTGGAAAGCACATCCCTCCAAATCATGTAAGCCGTTACTTAAATGTCTATTCAGGTGAAAGTATATTTTTTGTTTATTAGCTGAGATCTTTTTTCAGATTTTGTTGATTTATAGTTTTCAGCCTGATGAGGCAGTAGCTCTATGCTAGTGTTAGTGTCTTGTTGATAGTTGTATTGATACCACTGGTCCATCATATAGTTGGATATATGTAATATACGGAAACACTTGTACATGTGTGTTCCTCTGCATGTTATGTGTGTGGTCACACACGTGTGCACAGGCACACATTCGCATGCACATACAAACACATATTTAAAATCTGAAAGATTTTTTGCTCGCAAGTTTCAAAATATTTAGATTAGGTTTGCCTATGGTGCAATTGTAAATGATGAATGGTGATAGTTCGAAATTATGAATAGCTTTAAACTATTTCTGATTTTGATAAATAAGCTATTTACATGCAGGCCCTTGATATGATACGAAGTAAAAATATTCTTCTTCTTATCGATTCACATTTGGAAGGGAAGTTTTCAATGGAGGAAGCTACAATAGTAGTTGATATTGCCTCTTAATGTTTGCAATATGAACCTAAGGATCGGCCTACTGCAAAGGACCTATTGGCAACACTTCTGCCTCTGCAAACGGGAGTGGATGTAAGAAACTTCTGTGTTTTGGCAGAATCCTTACATGTGTTCTGAATTTTTAATTATATATATTATCGTCCGTAATTAGTTGATGATGTCCCATTAAACCAGTATAAATATTTTCAAGCAAAGCGACATTGTGAAAAACTTAGCAAACAAATTTTGTCATTGCTCAAATATGTATCGAGTTAACTTAAATAAAGATTACTGAAAGCTCAATAGGGTCTATATAGCCTTATGGGAAAGGGATACAAACTTTATCTTACCGTCAACTCAATTAATTTTGATAGGAGATCTACAATATATATGGGCAGTTCTAATAAACCTAAAGCTAAGCTGCAAATGAACAGAAAAGTAAATAATTAGTGTTTTGATGGTTAATGTACGGCCATGCTTTGTTGTTGAATTTCGAGAGTTGTTTTCTGATTTAAGTCATCTGGAGAGGTTGATAAGAAAGTTAAGTGCTTCTTGCATGAACTCATTTATATTTTTTTTTATCGGGAATGCTCTTCCGAGTGCAGCAACACAATTCATTTCCTGTGCCTTTCCTTTATATCAAAATTTAGAATGTAGCAAATCAGCTTGATGAATTTGACGCTCGAGGAAATATTAAAGTTCTGATGACGACAAACAGGTTAAGATCGCATCTCTTGTATATAGCCGATGAATTGTACTCGCAAGGTTGGACCCCAGGCATTATTTTCCACTGGGTTGGTCTTTACTAGAGCTAAAAAAAATAAAATTTCCAAAACAATAAGAGACCAAATTTTTCACTAATGTCTTCCACATCAAACTCATTACATTAACATCCGTTGTGTTTGGATTTTCATTTTTAGTCACTCTCGCGATAAACTAGAATGTACAGGAGCTAGTTAATTTTAGGATACTGCTTCAGTTTTCAGGCTGCAAAGATTGATAAATAAAAAGGAATTGAATTGAAGTAGAATGTATAAAATATAGAATATAGACACAAATAGAATAATTAGTAGAATGAATCAAATGTAAAAATAATCAAAGAAATAGATTAAGAAAAATAGTAATAGTTTATCTCAGCCTAATGATTTAGGTTTTTGCCATTGTAATGTCTAGTTAGGATGTCGATTACCTATTTTTCTGGACTCCTAAACTGGTTTATCTGTAATATTAACTTGCCAACTGTCTAATGATTTGTTTGTTCCAGGCCTGACACACTTGATCCAGCGTTGCTTTGTCCTGGGAGGTTAGATCGTAATGTTGAGTTTGGATCTAGAAAGTAGGACGCAAATGTTTAAGATCCATACACGTACTATGAACTGTGAAAGGGACATTCGATTTGAATTCTTAGCTTGTCTTTGTCCAAATTCGACAGGTATGACTTCGTCCTATATGCTTTTCCTTGCTATGTTTTAATTTCTTCTGGAAATTTGACCAATTTGCAAAGAACTGATGTACTACATAAATTAAACAAAAAGTAGTGGTTCTTTTTTGGTATTAGCAGGCTTTTCAAAAATTAGATCTATCTATGATTACACGTTTATAAACTATAAGATACAGTACAGAGACATTGTGACCAAGCTTCTATATATTGAATAAAATTACAAATGACGGACCCCTCTAAAGATGGACATGGCATTTAGTGGCATGTCTAATTATAGCACATTCCGGAGATGCAAAAACAAAGTCATTGTCCAAGAACAAGCTTGTATATGTATACCCAAAAAAAATTCTGCAGGAGAGGGAGCCTTTCTAAGATAAACCTGACTTTTACCCGAAGAGAAACCAAGAGTTAGAACACAAGTATGAAAGGGTTGGCTTGCATTGTTTATATTGAATGAATGATTGTTATCAAGTCTTCTTGCAGAAGGTAGGAATATCTTCTTTTTTTCACATGTAATTTGTCATGTGAATAATAAACGTTTTTGTTCAGGAGCGGATATAAGAAGTGTATGCACAAAGGCTGGTATGTATGCTATTCGAGCAAGAAGGAAAACTGTAACAGAAATGAATTTCCTTGATGCTGTGAACAAAGTCATCAAGGGGTATCATAAGTTTAGTGCCACCCCCAAGTATATGGTGTACAGTTGAGTGATTACTTTGTGCGAAGAGGAGCTTTCTTCTTGGGGGGAGGATAAGTGTGGAAGATTATTAATCTCTCTTTCGCCTCGCACCTCACACATGTGCTCCGGACACTTTTAATTTATATCTTATTTTCTCCCAATTTAGTTCGTGGGAAATGATCATGTTATGTTGTGATGCAAGTTTAAACTTAATCTACTTAATGCAGGTGAAATATTCCTTTTGGATGCTTCTACGAATTTAGTTTTTATCTTCATATTAACTCTTTGTGCAACATACTTGTCGGGTAATGGTGTTTTATGACAGATCAAATATTTCGTAACGATTGGATTGGTAGAGCCGGAAATGATTGGACTATTACTAATACATGTGTCTTGTATTTCAGACTCAAATCATCCGGGGCCAGACAATTCAATGGCCTGGACATTAATCACAAGATTTTTTTGTGAGACGATACATTTAATCTCCGGTGATTTAGAGTATTTTGAATAGTTTCTTAAATATATCTGAAAATCGCTCTGATGAGGACAGTTCTTGTGTTCTGTATTTGCTCGACTCCACTCTCTGAGATGTTTCCCATCTTTCTACTAGTCCGTCACCTTCAAGCATTCTTACCATTTCAGACATTTTTAGCTAGCTAGTTGCTCGTTTAACAGTTTTTTCATTAACTGTAACAGATTAACACTAAAACTGATGCTTTATGGCTACTGTATTTATTTTTGCAAAGGGTGTATTAATCTTTTTAATTATGAATATCAATTGTTATTGATTTATAAATGTTGGATCTCGTATCTTTTATATACGTATTCTTTCTATTTAAGCTGCAATTTTTTATATAAAAGTTAGGTTTTTCTTTAACCGAACAGAAAAAACTGAAGTATTTCGGTTCGGTTTGAAAAACAAGTTCGGTTCAGTTTTCAATAATATGAAAGTTCGGTTTTCAGTTATTTCGGCTGGGTTCGATTTTTAACCGAACGGACCAGGCTTGCTACTTCTTGCTACTCCTGAGGGGGAATTTTTTTTGACAAATTTCTCAGAGGCTTTGAATAAATAAAATTTACTGATATATCATTATCAGCAGCTAGAATTGCCAAAAATAAAATTTATTAGTAGCTGAGAGCTGTTGGGTTTGGATAAATTATGTTATTTTCTATTCTGGTACTTATAGTTGCCACTGTTGACAGCTTGATTTCAGATTGGTCTGTCATTTTAGTTATGTTAAATTGCATAGAGCTCTAAAGTTTTCTTATGCGTGTCACAAAAGTTCTAACATTATTTACATTATTTGAAGATTTTTTCTCATATTATTAAATTTTTATTTTGATTATAAAAATGATAAATATTGTTTTACCTCAAAAAGGAAATTATTTTTATATGATATTAAGAGAATTTTCAACAACCTCTTAATTAACTCTTAAATATATTATAAAATATCATTCTCCTATTAAGTTAATATAAATTTAAGAGTCTCACCTCTAACAATGTTGTTTATACGCGGTCTTAAGTTTATATTTTGTTCTTGTTTGGACTTATATATGACAAAAAAATTAATTGCAATTGGAGGGAATGAATATTTTATTATAAAAATAAGTTAAAAGTTTTGCAGGGGCTCTTAACTCTGAGGAGAGAGTTTTTAAAGCAACTCCAAAGACATCTCTACTCAAGCTCCTAAGCTATATTTTGAGGAGAAATCATAAAAATCAAGCTCCAAGAAACTCCTAAGTTTTCTTCAAATTTTTACTATCTTGCTCAATTTTAAGAGTCTCTCTCCTCTCCTCTTTCTATTTTTTATTAATATACTTAACTTTCTTCCAACTTTTTGATAGTATCACTTTTTTTATTTAATTAGTATGGGTACATTAACTAATTAAAAAATGATAGGAAGTAATTTAAGAGGCTAGATAGATTTATTGTTGGAGATGACAAATATTTAAAGCTCTTCAATACCTAAGAGTAAATCTTTTATTTTATTTTTGAGGAGTATGGTTAGGAGATTGTTGGAGTTGCTCTTAGTGATTACAAGAGTTGCTCAGAGTCTCTCGTAGTAACAACAACAAATTCTTTCGCGCTTCTCAAATTTCAGTTTAAGAGTTCATCTAAGAGCATCTTGAAGATATTCTAAGTTAACTATTATTTTTAAAATAAAATATTTTAGCGTACAAAGGGTTATAAAAATTTATGCGAGATGCTTAAACGTTTTCACCGTTAGGGCCTAGGGGTGTGTATTCAGTTCGGTTAACCGGAAATTGAACCGAACAAATATAAAATATATTTAGGTTCGGTTTTTGGTAGAGAAATTTCTGAAATTCGGTTACTTGGTATTTTGGTTTTTAACCGCGATTAACCGAATTTTTAATTAATTTACAAAATACTTATATTTTAATGTGATAGTACATACAGCTCCTGCAAGGTCTTACCCTGGACTCCTAACTATATAGCTCCTGGAAGGACTAGTCTTGCACACTAGCAGTCCTGAGTGGCCCAATCCCGCAAGCCCAACCTTGATAAATCCCAGCACGTGAGACACTGGTCCAAGCACATGATGGGGACAACTGTCACACATCAATCATGAAAATAATCAGGGCACGTGTCAGAGGATCCTCAGAACATTCCTCAGTCAGTCCCGCACTGACACGTGTAAAGCATCCACTCCAGCCAGGTGTCCTCCGCTCCCAGAACCAATGGCTACGATTTAAAGGTACCAACCCCAAAACCCTACCCTGGGTGAGGTTTTGGGGTTAATCACTCTCTCACACTCACATACACACACAGCCACCCTTCATTCATATCTATCTTCATCTTCTCCAAAAGCAAGTTCTTACTCTCACGCCAGAGGCGCCGCGAGACTCAAACCCCCCTTTCGGTGTTGTTTTAGGAACCCCACCACGGCTACACCTCCACAGCGGCGAAGGATCCAGGCACGGCGTCGAAGGAGCGGCCCCGCCACAAGGAGTTATCATTTGGCGCTAGAAGGAGGGGTCTCCATCCTTGGGTCTCGGTGCCCCTGGATTCACCTTCATCAGTAAGCTCTTGAAAGAGTCCATTTATTCAACTTGTAAGAACCCAAGCAACCAACCTCTTCCATAAGTATGAATGTTGTTTATTTAAGCCATATTTGGGTGTGCTCGTTATTTTAGGCCACGTTTGTGTGAGCCCTATTTTGTTTATTTAAGCCACGTTAGTGTGAGCTATTGTTAGTTTTAATCGTTTTTGCTCTAGTTTGACTATTGCATTTGTGTTCTACTACATTGTTGAGTAGTCCCAGGAGATTGTTTAAACTACTCCCAAGAAGCTATTTGTTGGTGTTTGTTGTTATTCTGGGTAGTTTTTGCAATTTTTAAAAAATAACCTTAGATCGACACTTTGTGTAGCATATTGTTGTTAGTTGTTGTTGGTATTGTTGAGAAATGGCAAGACCAGGAAAGCATACTTCTGGGAGACCATATGCTAGTACTCAGGTCTAGGAGCCGGACCATTCCCAGGCCCTTGATCCAGGAACCGAGAGAGAAACGTTCCAGGAGCAACCACTGCACACTCCCGTCGTGAAGAGAATTGCAAACACCAGGGACGCCAGAACCTTATTGAGCTCAACCAATACAAATACACCAATGTCCCGGTAGCCGAAGAGCACATGGCCAACCTTACAAGTGATGAACTAGCAAAAGCAGTCAGGCTCTACAGGCAGGAGCAAATCCGGCTCCAGGAAGAAGCCGAACTCGAGGAGGAACTGGAGGAGTCCGGGGACTCCCAACAATCTAAGAGATCTGTGTTTGACCGAACTGGAGCCAAGGGGAAGAAAAGCAAAAAAGATCAGGGCAGTAAAAAAGAAACATAAGCCGCTAAGCAGAGAAAGTTGGAAGAGGTGCGGGAGCAAATCAGGAAAGAGGAAGAAGCAAAGCTTGAGCTAAAGATCCAAAAGAGAATGCAGCTAGAAGAAGAAAAGCTACTGGCCAAATCTAGGAGCAAAAGAACCCGGAGAGACCCTATTCCGGAGCTGATCTCTGATGATGAAGAAGAAGAGAGATGGAAGGACATGAAATATATGATTTATGAATTACAGAGAAAGATGAACAGAGATTCAGGAGTAGAAATTGGAGAAACATTAACTCCTTTCAGCCACTCCTTGGAAGTCATTCCCCGGCAGCGGAACTTGAAGCATTACAACTTTGACTCCTTTGATGGTCTAGGAAACTCGGAGGAGCACCTGAACTACTTTGAGCAGATAGCGCGGATATATTACTGCAATGACTTGACGAAATCATGGTTCTTCGCTTCAGGGAGGGGCCCAGAGATGGTTCAGCAGGATCTCCTCCCGCAGCATCCATAGTTGGAAGGAATTCCGAGCCTCCTTCCTTCGAAGATTTCAGGCAAATAAAACGCACGAAATGCACATGTGTCACCTGGAGACAATCCGGCAGCATGACAACAAGTCCCTCTCTGCATACATGCGCCAGTTTCAGGAAGCAATCAACAAAGTTTCGAGCTTGGATGAGAGGGAAGCTTTGAGCATTTTCGGGAGAAACTTGGACCCAGAGCACAATGAGATATATATAGTGGAGCTAATCAATAAGGAGCCGTAAAGTCTGGCAGCAGCTTACTCCATGGCTACCAGATTCATAAAGGAAACAGATGTGCTCCAAGAAGGATGACCTGGAATGGGGGGTCCAGGAGTAAAAATACTGATGACCGACCGTAAGGGGGTTACCATCAGGATAAGAAGTTCAATCAAAGCAACCAAAACTAAGAAAGACAAACTACTCCGGTTTTCCAGAGACTTGGTCCTAAGCAGGAGTCAAACAGCGATTCAGGACCCACGAAGCAACCCCGGGAGCCAAAGCAGGAGCCGGACTGGACTCCACTCAACATGACCCGGGAGGAAATCTTGAAAGAGGTAAAAGACAAGCCTTTCTATTATCCTCCGAAACTAATGCAAACTCCTCCGGAGAGCAGGCCTTATAATAGGCAGTGTGATTATCATGAGACCTTTGGCCACAAGACCGAGAACTGCTTATCACTCAAGTACTTCATTGAGGACCAAGTGAAGAAGGGGAACATGAACAAGTACTTAGTCCGGGACAGCAACAAAAGGGGGGAAGCACAGAAGAGAGGAAAGAATGTGGTCAATGTAGTCCTAGGAGGCTCCCACTCCCCACCTCGGAGCCCGGACTTCGGCGAAGAAGTGCTCTCAATCCAGTCACTCCCAGACCTAGTGATATCCTTCAGCAGCAAGGACTATGAAGGAGTCAACCCTCATCACAATGCAGCTTTGGTTGTCACTTTAGATATCTTTGATAATGAAGTAAGAAGAATACTAATAGACAGTGGTTCCTCAGTAAATATTCTCTTCAAACACACAGTAGATCGAATGCAGTTAGGAAGCGTCCACTCGAACGAGTGCCGGGAGGACCCACTCTATGGGTTCGGCCACAACTTAGTCCCAATCCAAGGAACTTTATATCTGCCGGTCATTTTTGGAACTGCTCCTAAACAAGTGACTCATGTATCAAGTTTTATATGATAAATGCTCCTTCGTCATACAACGGAATCATTGGCAGATCAGCTCTAACCATGATGCAAGCGATAACTTCAATCTCCCATCTCAAGATCAAGTTCCCAACCCCAACAGGAGTCGGGGAAATAAAAGGAGATTATGGAGTTGCTGAAACATGCTACACCCAGGGGTTAGTCATGGCAGAAACCCACGAGGCAACAAAAGGAAGACAACAGTCCTTCGCAAGCAAAAAAGTATGAAGGAGCACAGACCCCAGACAAGGGAAGAAACGACAAAAGAAGTACAACTCGTTGAATCAAGTCCGGAGTAAGAAGGAAATATAACAAGTCCGGAAGGACTGGCAAGCAACCAAGTTATGGTAGTCGACAAAGCAAATCAGGTCCCAGACCAAGCTAGTCCTACCATGCAAGCAACCAAAGAATCTAAACAAGTAAACTTCTATCTGAAGAAGAACTCTAAAGCCCGAATTCATCAAATGGTTTCAAACAAAGAATAAGCAAAAATCGAAGCTGCAGTAGAAACAGAAAAAGTCCAGGTTGATGAGAGCAGTCCTAACAAAAAAGTGAAAATTGGGCCAGGACTCGAGGAGTCATTCAAGGAAACATTAGCATCCCTACTCCGGGAGTACAAAGATGTTTTTGCCTGGAGCCCAAGAGACATGCCAGGACTACATGAGTCCATAGCAATGCACATCTTGGATGTCAACCCCAATAGAAAACCAGTCAAACAGAAGAGAAGAAATTTTGCCCCGGATAGGCAAAAAGCCATTGACGAAGAAGTGGAGAAGCTACTCAAAGCAGGAATCATCAAAGAAATCAAATATCCGGAGTGGCTAGCTAATGTTGTTATGGTAAAGAAGTCCAACGACAAATGGAGAATGTGTGTGGACTACACTGATCTTAATGATACATGCCTGAAGGACTCATACCCTCTCCCAAATATTGATCAGCTGATAGATGCCACCTCTGGACACATCATGCTTAGTTTCATGGACGCCTTCTCCGGATACAACCAGATCAAAATGAACCCGAAGGACATACCTAAGACAGCATTCATAACTCACAGAGCAGTCTATACTTATGTGATGCTACCCTTCGGACTGACAAGCGCATGATCCACTTACCAAAGAGCCATGAACAAGATATTCAAGTCCCATATTGGGAGGAACTTGGAGTGTTATGTTGATGACATGATTTCCAAATCAACAACTATATCAGGACATGTGAAAGATCTGAAAGAATGCTTTGACAACTTAAGGAAGAACCAACTCAAGCTGAATCCGGAGAAATGCGCCTTCGGAGTAGGAGCGGGTAAGTTCCTAGGATTCATGATCAGCAACAGAGGCATAGAAGCCAATCCGGAGAAAAAAAAAGTCCAGGTTGATGAGAGCAGTCCTAACAAAAAAGTAAAAGTTGGGTCAGGACTCGAGGAGTCCTTCAAGAAAAGATTAGCATCCATGCTCCGGGAGTACAAAGATATTTTTTCCTGGAGCCCAAGACACATGCCAGGACTACATGAGTCTATAGCAATGTACATCTTGGATGTCAACCCTAACAGAAAACCAGTCAAACAGAAGAGAAGAAATTTTGCCCCGGAGAGGTAAAAAGCCATTGACGAAGAAGTGGAGAAGCTACTCAAAGCAGGAATCATCAAAGAAATAAAATATCCGGAGCGTCTAGCTAATGTTATTATGGTAAAGAAGTCCAACGGTAAATGGAGAATGTGTGTGGACTACACTGATCTGAATGATACATGCCCGAAGGACCCATACCCTCTCCCAAATATTGATCAGCTAATAGATGCCACCTCCGGACACATCATGCTTAGTTTCATGGACGCCTTCTCCGGATACAACCAGATCAAAATGAACCCGAAGGACATACCTAAGACAGTATTCATAACTCACAGAGAAGTCTATGCTTATGTGATGCTGCCCTTCGGACTGACAAGCGCGGGATTCACTTACCAAAGAGCCATGAACAAGATATTCAAGTCCCAGATTGGGAGGAACTTGGAGTGCTATGTCGATGACATGATTTCCAAATTAACAACTATACCAGGACATGTGGAAGATCTGAAAGAATGCTTTGACAACCTAAGGAAGAACCAACTCAAGCTGAATCCGGAGAAATGCACCTTCGGAGTAGGAGCAGGTAAGTTCCTAGGATTCATGATCAGCAACAGAGGCATAGAAGCCAATCTGGAGAAAATAAAAGCAATCCAGGAGATGAAGGCTCTTAGGACCCAAAAAGATGTTCAGAAGCTAGCAGGATCCCTAGCAGCACTCAGGAGATTTGTCTCAAAGCTAGCAGAGAGGTGCCTACCATTCTTTGATTTACTCAAAGGAGCAAGCAACAAGAAAGAGGTGAACTGGAGTCCGGAGTGCCAAAAGGCATTTGAGGAAATTAAGTCTTACCTCTCTCAGCCATCAATCCTAACCAAAACTCAGCCAGGAGAGCCTCTCTACTTATACTTGTCAGCAGGAGCACAAGCCGTAGGAGTTGCCCTAATCAGGGAAGAAAATGGAAAACATCAACCAGTTTACTATGTAAGCCAAGTCCTCAAAGACGCAGAAACAAGATACCCAAGATTGGAGAAGTTTGCCTTTGCCTTAGTCACAACTTCAAGAAAACTAAGGCACTACTTCCAAGGAAGAGAAATCAGAGTGGTGACAAATCAGTCCCTAAGGAAAATAATTCGCAAGCCAAATGTCTCGAGAAGACTTGTCAATTGGATTGTGGATTTAAGCCAGTTCAATTTAAGCTTCATTCCCAGGACTGCCATTAAAGCTCAAGCACTTGCAGACTTCATAATAGAATGCAACTTTCCAGAAGAAGAGCTAGAACCAATGGACATAGATCTGGAGCCAGAAAAAGAAGTAAGTCCAGGAGTCTGGACCTTGAAAGTAGATGGTTCTTTAACAAGCGAAAGGTTTGGAGCCAGACTCATACTCAAAAAGTCCTGAAGGATTCACGATTCAAATAGCTATATCTTTCGGCTTCCCCGCAACAAATAATCAAGCAGAATACGAGGCGTTGATCGCAGAACTAAAGCTCTCCAGGACTCTGAGGGTCCAGGACTTACAAATCTACAGCGACTCCCAGATAGTGGTCAAACAAATAAATGGAGAATATATAGCAAAGGACCCCACTCTGGCGAAGTACCAAGCACTGGTTCAGAGCTACTTAGCCTCGATACCAAACCATCAAGTCCTTCAGATATGTCAAGAAGAAAACGAAGAAGCGAATATCCTATCCAAATTAGTCCGGAACTCATCAGATCTGGACTGCTCAATTTACTTCGAAGAACTCCACAAACTATCTATCGAATCCGGAGAGATCTTGGAGATCGAAAGCAACCAGAACTGGATGACTCCCTTCATCAACTACTTGGAGAAAGGGAAGCTCCCAGAAGACAAAGGAAAAGCTCAAAGACTGAAAGCAAAAGCAGCCAAGTTCTTCCTCGAAGAAGGACTACTCTACCGCAGGACTTTCTCATCTTCTATCCTGAAATGTATTGGCCCGGAAGAAACAAAGTACTGTTTGGACGAAGTGCATGAAGGGATATGCGGAGATCATATGTCGATTAAAGTGTACTATTTTTGCATGTTTTAGGCCGCAAAGGCCCTAGCTCATAAGATTATAAGACAAGGCTACTATTGGCCAACTATTCATCATGATGCAATGGAGTTCGTGAAAAAATACAAGAAATGCCGAATCTTCAGCAATGTGTACCGGATCAGCCCAATCCTACCCTCCTCAGTCCTGTCACCTATCCCCTTCGCTGTCTGGGGTATTGACATCATGGGACCCTTTCCCCGGGCCAAAGGAGATCTCAGGTACTTGTTAGTCTCAATTGACTACATGACCAAATGGGTTGAAGCGAAAGCAATGAGAACAATCAATCAGCAAGACTACATAAAGTTTATGGACAACATTTTGATGAGGTTTGTGATACCACGAGTCCTAGTATCAGACAATGAACCCCAATTCATCGGATCAGAATTCGAGTCCTACCTTCAAGAGCGCGGGATCAAGCACAAAAAGTCATCAGTAGTATATCCCCAAGGAAACGGCCAAGTAGAAGTCACCAACAGAATCCTGCTCCGAGGTATTGAAAAAAGACTCAAAAAGAGCAAAAGCAAGTGGCCAGAAGAACTGCCAAGTGTACTTTGGTCCTACAGGACAAGCCCCAGGACAAGCAAAACTCCATTCAAACTAGCGTATGGAACAGAAGCAATGCTTCCTATTGAAGTGGGATCTCCTTCCCACAGAGCAATAAACTTTGAAGAAGAAGCAAATGAAGAAGGACTCAGAACAAACATGGAGCTAATTGATGAGGTACGGGACCAAGCTATAGAAAGGATGGAAAAATACAAGGAGAAAACAAGAGAGCACTTCAGTAAGAAGTCTAGAGTCAAAAACTTCCAAGTTGGAGACTTAGTCCTTCGAGACACAGAAGCATCAGATCCCACAGATACTGGAAAGCTAATGCCCAAATGAAAAGGACCATACAAGGTCAAAGAAGTCCTAAGGCCAGGAACCTACAAGCTCCTGAACATGGATGGCTCAGAAGTCCCAAACACTTGGCATGGACTAAGGCTAAGAAAATTCTACCAGTAGAAGGACAAACAAAGCAACCAAAATCTTGTAGCCAATATATGCCAAGCAACCAATTTGTTTCAACTTATATTTTGTATGAATGATTAATGAGAAAACATCTCCTCTTTACTTTTATCAAAGCTAATCACTAGTTCGGACAAGATATTAGTCAGGACTAGTGCAACCATTTTACTTAGAATTAATTTTCTAAGTGAAAAAGATAACCACTAGTCCGGACGAGATATTAGTCAGGACTAGTGCAACCATTTTACTTAGAATTAATCTTATAAGTGAAAAAGCTAACCACTAGTCCGGACAAGATATTAGTCAAGATCAGTGCAACCATTTTACTTAAAATTATTTTTCTAAGTAAAAAAGCTAACCACTAGTCCGGACAAGCTATTAGTCAGGACTAGTACAACCATTTTTACTTAGAAAAATTATTTTCTAAGAAAAAATTGAACTACAATAGCAAAGCAAAATAGAGGAAACAAAGGCAAATATCAAAAGAGTAACAGGAATAGAACAAGCCCGGAGCAAAGTACAAATATTACAAATATCAAAAGTCTTAAAGCAATATCAAAGTTACAAATCAGGGAAAAATCAAGGCTCCGGAGCATTAGGAAGAAGCTAGGGCAAGGGCCATCGAACGACTCCGGATCCCCTAGTCTGAGCTCAATGTCTTCCTTTTCCTTGATAAACTCGTTAACAAAGCTATCCCAATTGGCCTTCGGATCAGTCTTGATATCTCTTTCCGCAACCAACCAACAACGGACGATCTCCGGAGCACCAGCATTGGCCAGGGCCTTATCATACTCCTCAGATCTCTTGAACTCTTCGATGACCTCAGCTTTCGGCCACACAGCAGACATCTGCCTCCGGAGCTCAGCTAGTTCGGACTTAAGATCAGAAACCTCCTTCTCAGCACTCTCAGCCCGGGTAGTGACATCAGAAAGATGTTTGTTCAGTCCGGACAGAGAAGTATCCTTAACAATGATCTGATCCCGGAGCTCACCAATTTCAGTGTCCTTATCAGCAATAGCAGTCCGGGAATCTTTAAGCTCATGATAGGCCAAAGAAGCAGATCCAGCCATATAGCCACCAAGCTGCAGAAAATAGATTACTTAGAAAACTATTCTAAGGCAAATGAACAGAAGTAAAAAGAACATGAAGACAATGTACCTGACCCCAGATCTGGGAGCACTCCTTCATAGTGGCATCGAATCCAGCCAGGTTCATTTTCTTCCAATCAGCCTTCGAAGGAATTACGGCCATAAAGCGAGCAACTTTAACTTCCAGCTCCGGACTGCCTGCATTCAGACCTTCATCCTCCAAGCCCTTTCCCTTACCAGCTCCGGACCCAGAACCCGCTTCAAAATTCTCAGCCCGAGGAGGTTTCGTCCCAAGTGTCCGAAGCCTCTTCTTTTTTCGTCCGGACTCAATGCCCGAAACTTCCCCTATAGGCCCAAGATCCTCAAGGTTATCGAACTCATCACCAACTTCCAACTTAACATCCTTCTCCGGAGCCCTCTCAATAACATCAACCTCTGGCCTTGATACAACATTGCTCTGGGACCCCTCCTCAACAGAAGCATTAGATCCGGACCCAGCAGCAGCAAATTTCTTCGGCAGCTTGAAAGCATTGCCCAAACCCTTCAGTGCATCACTATATGCCGAAGACGATATATCTGGATTATAGTGCGGTAGGCCTGCAGAAGAATAGAGCAAAAATACAAGTCAAAAACAATGAAGAACAACAACAGAAGAAAGCAGACGATAAGTTCGGACAAGAAAACAGATAAGCAGTCCAGATATAAAAAATAGATAACTTACAGCCTAGCCTCTGCATAGTCTTGTGAATCATGAAAGTGTCACGGGTCATTTGGAAACCCAGACATTCGCAAAAATCAAAAACCATCCGGATAGCATCTCCCCGGAGAACGTCCCTACGGAACCGAGTCCGGACTCCCTCAGCAGCGATGTGGGGGAGAAAATGCAAGTCCAATCCCTCAGCATGATCAACTCCCCATTCCAGTACTTCAATGAAGACTGCTGAATGAAGGGCCTGTAAGAGCCACCATACCCACACTCCGGAGCCCGGAACCGAAGTTCATACAGAGGAAACTGACTGGACCGGACCAGATGGAAAATATGATGCCACAACTTAAATGTGGGCTGCACTTTAAACTATTTGCATCTAGCAATAAACCAACTCATCCATTTAATCCCATTCGCAGTTATTTGCATCGGAGACAGCTTATACTCTTACTTACACAAATGTTTGAGAAATAAGTGTCAGTGCGAATTCCACCCAGACCGGAGATGCTCCAACCACACAGGAACGAATCCATCGGCTGGTCTATGATAAATCCGCTCATCCGGCTCCGGACACCTCCACTCGATCCGGGGATCCAATTGAAATGCAGCCCGGACAGAGGAGTCCTGTGTCGCATGATCTAAAGCAACATACTCGGACCCAAGTTTGGCTGTCTAGCGTACCCGGACCTAATACTCCTGTAGTAGAAGATGTTCTCTATCTCATCACTTTTGGTGATGAAATAGCCCGGGATCACAACCCATAAGCCCTCCGGAGTGCAAGGCACCTTCCTAGAGGAGATCCGAGCTACAGAAAGTTTAGTTATGGCTTCGGAATCAGAGGTGGAAGCCTTCTTCCCCATCTCAACCCGCTAAGAAGACTCTAAATCTGAACCAGACGGCCCCGGATAGCAAGTAATGTAGGCCTTTGCATGAGTTTTAGTCCGGACCATAAACCTAAAACAAGTGATAAAGGTTAGTCTAAATCCCTACAGTTTAGTTATCTTTAAAGCTACATGGTCCGGACTACCCTATGTTCAATTTTATTTAAAGAGCAAACAGTCCGGAGACCCGAGCTCAGAAGCCAAATCATACATCAAAAATAGATAAAACACTCCTGACTACACACCTAGCCTATTAATTTGAACCCAAAGGCCACAATAACACAAAAACAACAAAAACCAAAAACCAAATCATCAGTCCGGATAGGGTAACCAAGTCCGGACCCAAACAAAAAACCCTAAACCCAGAAACACTATCAACCAGAATCAAAAAAGCAAAATCATGCCTAAAACCATATATATACACGCATATACAATAACATTCAACAAAAACAAAACACAATAAAACACAACAAAACAACCGGCCAAAAAATACAAAAACAAAATCCATTTAAACTACGCAATATCAAAGCAAATACAAAGCAGAAAGGAAAGCAAAGAAGAAATCTTACAAATTAGAGATTACGGAGAGATTGAGGACGCTCGATCAACAGCCGTGAACTCCAAAGAACTCTCCTGCGACGAACGGCGGCGACAGCAAGAAAAATAAAGAGAAACAAGAAAAGCTCAACTTCTTCCAAAGACAACCACTTTAGTCCTGATTCGCCGAACTAACGCAATCTGGACTAGGGGATAATAAAAGCTCAACTCCTTCCAAAGACAACCACTTTAGTCCTGATTCGCCGAACTCAACGTGTAAGTCATATGTCATAGCCTATTTGTATATTCGAGGATTCAACTCAACTCAAATAAGAATGTAATAAGTAAATAGTGGATCGACCGTCAGAGAGATCTCGCAAAGTAATATCTGTCAAAGGATTCAGAAACAAGGTTCATCTACAGACTTGAGGAATTAATTCACTGGAAGAAGTTCAAGAAATTGATCATGCCTCAGTGATATAAGTCAAGATCATGGATTTAATCAAGTGACAGAGATCTCGTCAGAGTATCAATTAATTACAAGGATTTAATCTGAAGAAAATCAAAGTGTCAGAGTCAAGACATGAAGAAACGTCATGGAAGTTAGTCACTCATGAACCAGACAGTACATCGAGTGTCAACGTTGAAGTGGTGGAATTGATTCATAATTTTCAGTGATTTTCAGAAGATTTGCAGAAGAATGGTTGCTGCTCAAGACTAGAATTAATTCTCTATTAATTAATTAAGTCATCTAATTTAATTAAGAAAATAAATTATATCTGCGAAGAATAATTTATTTATTAATTGAATTAATTGATTAATTAATTCTGAATTAATTCTAGGAATTTTAGGAATTTTCAGAAGCTTAATTGGATTAAATTCAAGCATTAAATCAGCAAGACAATTGAAAATGAACTAGCATGACAATCAGGATTGTCATACCAATTGTCATGCTAGGCCATATTCAATTGTCACACCGAAAGTTACTCTAGGAGGATGATTGTCTTGCTAGTTCATTCTGATTGTCATGCTAGTTCATTCAGATTGTCTTGCTAGTTCATTCAATTGTCTCACCGAAAGTCTTGCCAGCTATAGGATTGTCATGCCAAGTCAATTCTATTCGTTTGTTGATTTAAAAAGAAGCAGAGTAGCAGCAACTTATTATTAAGAACACAGAAGTCAAGAAACAAGGCAGAAAAGAAAATCAAGAAGAAATATTTCATCTTTTCATCTGCATACTTCAAGATTAAATTTCTAGATTGTAAAGTTAAATCCAATCCACTAGAAATCTTTATCTTGCTCTTGTGTATCAATCTAGCGGATTAAAATCCCTAGAACTTAATCTCAAATCGCGTTTAGCATTTGATTCTAATTATTGCAAAAATAGAAAAAGTTCATGTCGAATTTATTCTAGATTTGTGATAATTAATTTGAGATTAATTCCTTGTAATCGATACAGTTGTTGTAACACCTTTCAAGTTTAATAATATTTTATTTAACTTGAATTTTGTTTCACATTTTTTATTCCGCATTTAATTCGATTATTCGGTACTGTTTGTATTCAACCCCCCCCCCCTTCTACAAACACATTGGGACCCAACAATTGGTATCAGAGCCTTCTGATTAACGAACAAATCAAGATCCTAGACTTTTGTGATTTTTCAACTCCTTGAATTTTTATTTATTCAAAAATTCATAATGACTTCACATAAAGTTGGAACCGTTAAAATTCCACAATTTGATAAAGAGAATTATATCATGTGGAAGAAGAAGATGCTATTATTTTTACAAGTTGCAAATCCCAAATATTCAAACTTGTTAAAGAAGGGTATAAAAACTCTGATGATTATTGAACCGGAGGTAATAATAGATGGTGTGGTGACTACTGAAGCTAGAACCTATCCAAAAGAGCCTGAAGATTTTACTCCTGCTGAGAAGGAAGAAGCCTCCTTGGATGCCAGCCTTCAATTAATATTAATTGATTCCCTTGATCCCTTGATGAACAGACATGTGATGAACTGTAAAAATTCCAAACACATGTGGGAAACTATTGAGGTGATTAATGAAGGCACAGAGGAAGTTAGGGAGAACAAGTTGGAAATCCTAACCTCTGAATATGAACATTTCAAATCAAATCCAGGAGAAGGAATTACTGAAGTGTTTGAGAGGTACAATGCGTTGATCAACAACCTGAACATCAATGGAAAGTATTATTCAATCAGGGAGGTCAACAAAAAGTTCCTTTTAACACTACCAGCTCATCTTGAACATAGAATCACTGCCATTAGAGAAGCTAGAGATCTGAGTGAGATTTCTTTGGACAGGCTCTATGGAGTGTTAAAAACCTATGAGTTGGAGCAGATTCAACAGAAGGAAGTCTACGGGAAGGATAGAATGGTCAGCACATCTACTGCACTTGTAGCTGAAGGTCAACAACAACAGCAATCTCAACAATTGGAGAGAATGGTACAGTATTCCAAGGCTGAGGAAAATATGTTAGTAGCAGAATATGATCCTCCTACTACAAATCAATCAAGTGATGATTTTTATTCCTTGGAAGAGCTGGAGCAATTGGAAGACGAGTCAATGGCCCAAATTGTCAAGAGATTCTCCCATGTCAGATTCAAGAGGAATCCCAAGCTGAAGTACAAGTCCAACTACAACAAATTCCAGAAAGGTGGATCTTCATCCTCTAACACCAGCAGTGGTGGATACCAAACAGGGATGGTTGATCGGAGCACCATTAGATGCTATAACTGCAATGAGTTGGGACACTTTGCCACAGAATGTAGAAAGCCAAAGCAAGTAAGAAAGAACTCTGAAAGGGCTTATCTGGCAAAGGGAAGAAGCTAGGATGATACTGACAGTGAAGATGAAGATGAAGGAAATCTTGCTCTTATGGCTATTGATGGAAAAGCTTCATCGTCAAGAATAGAGGTAAAACTTTCTGATGCTGAAATGGTTTATCATCTAAGAGGTAACTTAGATTGTGCACGTCGTGATAATGAACTGTTAAGTTTACAGATCACAGACCTTGAGAAAGAGGTCAATGAATTAAGACTTGTGCACATTAATCAAGACAAATTAAAAGAACAGGTATCTTTTCTAGAGAATAGAGTTGACTGTTATAGAAAACTCGAAACTATTCTCAAAGACAAGATCACCGGTCTTGAGACTAAGGTTAGAGCCTACTTCAATTCTTGTTCGAAGGCTAAAGAGTTCTACAGTAAGCAAGCTGTTAATCAAACATCTGGAATAGGTTATGATTACAATGTTGCTATTGGAGAATTAGGCATAAACTCCCCTCCTCATGTATGTGCTAAAGGGAGGGAAGTACCACATGTGCTTAAGGGTGTTGATGAACCCCTCTATAAAGCATCAATTGCTGAACCATTTGATGCGACCTCTTCTGTTATTCATGAAGAAATACGTGCTGAAGATCATGCTAATGAGAAGATTGTTTCCAAGTCAAGTGAGTTGAAAGTTCCAGTCAAAGTTGTGAAAGCAACTGAGATTAACTCAGACACACATGAGTTGGATAACAATAATGCCATGTCTACCATGCATAAATTGCCTGCTGTTAATCACTCTCATAGAGCATGTAGTATTGCTAATTGTATGTCTTGTGCTTTTAATATGATGTATGCTTATTTTAATGGTAAGCATATGTCTAATGATAAGACTACTCCTCGTCAGCATGTGAATAACAAGAAGCATGATAGGTCTAAGACTGCTAGTCCTTCTAAGGCTAGAAAGGAGACATTTGTGCCTAAGCCTAACCAGAAATTTGTTAAGGCTATTTACAAGGTCAAATGTTCAGTCATTGAGAATGTTGAGATCGTTAAAATCAAAAATGTTGTTTTGCCTGACAAAGGACAGTTCTACAAGTATGCCGGGCCCAACCAAGTTTGGGTTCCGAAGAAGGTCTAATCCATTTGTAGTGCAGGGCATTAAACAGGTGTAACCGGTAGTGTGGATTCTTGACAGTGGATCATCAAGACATATGACCGGAGATAGAGCCCTGCTATCAAATGTGGATTGAGAAAGCTGGCCCCCTGATTACCTTTGGAGATAACAGCAAAGGTTTATCTGAGGGATATGGCTGTTTGCAAGCTGGGAATGTTATCATTGTAATTTTGTATATTGTGCTAGGTTATTATCAGGAAGCAGTATCCAACATATAGCACCAGTGACGAGACTTGAGAATATTACAACATATCAGGCACCTGCTGCACATTACACTTGGAATTGGACTCTAGTAAGATGTGTACAAGTGTACTCCTGGTTGGTAAGTCAAAAGAGGAAGTCAATGCACCACAGTTCATGGACTTTGCAGCTGCAGATCTATTGGACTATGCAATTTCTTCTTCACAATCTCACTTCAGGTTGGTATGAACTAGTATACTGCTCAAGCAATCGTCAAGAACATGGTATGGCACTCTAACAGAAATTATAATTTTATATGAATAAGTAGAGTCGTCATATTAATAACTATCTTATCACTAAGCACAATCATATTGTTTTATATGTGCAGTGGTATATTGATTATGCAACATAACAATTAGTATCTAAAGTACTTGACAAGTATCGGTCAATGATATCTTGTTAACATTATGTTGCAGATATTTGTAAGCTTTTGACATGAATGAGAATTACTTAGACTTTACCCTAAGTGATCAATGTTTTATCAAAAACTCATTCATAGTGAAAAATAAAAATTAAACTTCTTTCTACGTTAGTGATTTCTTATTTCATGTAAAATCTTTTGAAATCACTATTGTAAATCATTTTCTCTCTATTACCATATGTTCTGTGTTACAGGTTCAGTCTCCAATGACTTTCTTTCATTGACAGTTATGAGGTTGAAAACCCACAACGTCTATCCCAGACTGTAAAGACAAACACAAAAACAGAACCAACCAACACTCTCTTACCACTAAATATAGTATGAATGAGCGTGAGGGAGATAGTGCCTAGTGCACCACATAAGGAAGGTTCTGTAGTCAACCCAGTAGCTCTGTCTCCTACATAGATGAGTAGTATTTAAACCGAGACAACTGCTAGCCCCCATACATCTTCTCAAAAAGATGTAATGGCTGAAAAGGCACAAAAACAGTTACTAGATTCATTCTCTCAACAGGGTGAGTCTATTGAATTTTGCCTGTCGGCCAAGGTATCCGATGTAGTGTCACCACTTCAAAAATAAACAATTCTTGATGCACAAGGAGAGGTTACACACACAAAGGATGAGTTGACGGAAACAAGAGTTTCGACCATTTTAAGGTCAGATTCGATTGTTCAAGGTTCGTTAGTGGACCAATTGCCTTTACAGGTGTTAGGAGAGGATACTGATCCAAAAGCCATATGTCAGTGGTCAGTGTCTACCTCCCCAGGCTTAAATCCCCTGGATGCATCTGCGGATAGTGGATCTGACATAGGTGCAGATCGGCAACTTGTTGACAATGATTCAGATATTACCTGATGAGTCACAAGGAAATGTCTTCACAGGCATTAGAAGGGAACTGTGATCTTTATGCTAAATTCTTTGGATCATTGTTTACCTTCCCAGAATTCAAATCTGGAACCCTAAAAGGGAAACTAGCAACTTGTAGATTATGACTCAGATTTATCTGACGAGTTTAACAAGGATGGGGATTTGTGAACTCCCATTGCACCACCTGTGACCTCCTTAAGGATGGCTAAGGTGATTTTCCTTGCAGGTACAGCTGATTTTTGGAGCTATGAGAGGAGTGATACACTTGTGAGAATGAGTGTAAACACGAGTGGAGAGAAGAGTGAAACACATGTGAGGTACACTAAAACACAATCACACACTCACAGTGAGGAAGAAAGAGAAACTACTTGTTATTTCTTTTCCAACCAAGTGAAATATGAGAACTCCTTCAGACGACGGCATACATTCCTTCTTTAAGGGGGAGATAAAAGCTTAAGTAATAGTTTGGAGGATTCCTCAACTAAGGGGGAGAAATAGCAGGGAGGAAGAAAAAGATCCTACATGTACACTACACCACACCATTGTTGTTTGTAACTACGGATCCTATTGTACGGGAGAGGTGGTAAACACAAGGTGATTTCCTAGTAAGGGAAGAAGCTGTTAGGGGAGTACCATTGGTTTTTATCTGCGGATCCTATTGTACGGGAGAGGTGGTAAAACGAAGGTGATCTTCTTTAATCAGTTGATTCTCATAGGGGGAGAAGCAAGAGATATGGGCTTCTCAACAGGAAATGTGGTTGTACAAATGAAGATGGAACTACTTGAAGATATGTTCAGTCTAGAGGAACATCTACTTGGAATCTGGAAAATGTTAAATGTCATCCAGAACTTTTCTACTATTTACTTTGCATGTATGTTTATATCTTTTTCTTATTTGTTAGTTGAGTTATCCTCTAGGTATTTGTGTGTTATTGTCTAACAAACAAATAGGGGGAGATTGTAAGTCATATGTCATAGCCTATTTGTATATTCGAGGATTCAACTCAACTCAAATAAGAATGTAATAAGTAAATAGTGGATCGACCGTCAGAGAGATCTCGCAAAGTAATATCTGTCAAAGGATTCAGAAACAAGGTTCATCTACAGACTTGAGGAATTAATTCACTGGAAGAAGTTCAAGAAATTGATCATGCCTCAGTGATATAAGTCAAGATCATGGATTTAATCAAGTGACAGAGATCTCGTCAGAGTATCAATTAATTACAAGGATTTAATCTGAAGAAAATCAAAGTGTCAGAGTCAAGACATGAAGAAACGTCACGGAAGTTAGTCACTCATGAACCAGACAGTACATCGAGTGTCAACGTTGAAGTGGTGGAATTGATTCATAATTTTCAGTGATTTTCAGAAGATTTGCAGAAGAATGGTTGCTGCTCAAGACTAGAATTAATTCTCTATTAATTAATTAAGTCATCTAATTTAATTAAGAAAATAAATTATATCTGCGAAGAATAATTTATTTATTAATTGAATTAATTGATTAATTAATTCTGAATTAATTCTAGGAATTTTAGGAATTTTCAGAAGCTTAATTGGATTAAATTCAAGCATTAAATCAGCAAGACAATTGAAAATGAACTAGCATGACAATCAGGATTGTCATACCGATTGTCATGCTAGGCCATATTCAATTGTCACACCGAAAGTTACTCTAGGAGGATGATTGTCTTGCTAGTTCATTCTGATTGTCATGCTAGTTCATTCAGATTGTCTTGCTAGTTCATTCAATTGTCTCACCGAAAGTCTTGCCAGCTATAGGATTGTCATGCCAAGTCAATTCTATTCGTTTGTTGATTTAAAAAGAAGCAGAGTAGCAGCAACTTATTATTAAGAACACAGAAGTCAAGAAACAAGGCAGAAAAGAAAATCAAGAAGAAATATTTCATCTTTTCATCTGCATACTTCAAGATTAAATTTCTAGATTGTAAAGTTAAATCCAATCCACTAGAAATCTTTATCTTGCTCTTGTGTATCAATCTAGCGGATTAAAATCCCTAGAACTTAATCTCAAATCGCGTTTAGCATTTGATTCTAATTATTGCAAAAATAGAAAAAGTTCATGTCGAATTTATTCTAGATTTGTGATAATTAATTTGAGATTAATTCCTTGTAATCGATACAGTTGTTGTAACACCTTTCAAGTTTAATAATATTTTTATTTAACTTGAATTTTGTTTCACATTTTTTATTCCGCATTTAATTCGATTATTCGGTACTGTTTGTATTCAACCCCCCCCCTTCTACAAACACATTGGGACCCAACACAACGCAATCCGGACTGGGAAATAAGAAAAGCTCAACTCCTTCTAAAGACAACCACTTTAGTCCTGATTCGTCGAACTCAACGCAATCCAGACTGGGGGCAAGAAAAACTCAACTCCTTCCAAAGACAACCACTCTAGTTTTGATTCGCCGAACTCAACGTAATCCGGACTGGGGGATAAGAAAAGCTCAACTCCTTACAAAGACAACCACTTTAGTCCTGATTCGCCAAACTCAACGCAATCCGGACTGGGGGCCAAGAAAAGCACAAATTTTTCTAAACAAAAAAACCAAAAGCTCATGTTCTAGAAACAAGCCCAAATTTGCTCCCCCATCCAGAAAATCTGCATAAGGGAGTGGGGGGCACATGATAGTACATACAGCTCCTGCAAGGCCTTACCCCGGACTCCTAACTATATAGCTCCTGGAAGGACTAGTCCTAGACTCCTAACTCTATATAGCTCCTGGAAGGACTAGTCCTGCACACTACCAGTCCTGACTGGCCCAGTCCCGCAAGCCCAACCTTGATAAATCCCAGCACGTGAGACACTGGTCAAGCACATGATGGGGACAACTGTCACACATCAATCATGAGAATAATCAGGGCACGTGTCAGAGGATCCTCAGAACATTTCTCAGCCAGTCCCGCACTGACACGTGTAAAGCATCCACTCCAGGCAGGTGTCCTCCGCTCCCAGAACCAATGGCAACGATTTAAAGGTACCAACCCCAAAACCCTACCCTTGGGCTATAAATAGCCCAAGAGGGTGAGGTTTTGGGGTTAATCACTCTCTCACACTCACATACACACATAACCACCCTTCATTCATATCTATCTTCATCTTCCCCAAAAGCGAGTTATTATTCACACGCCGGAGGCGCCGCGGGACTCAAACCCCCCTTTCGGTGTTATTTTTGATAATATCATTTTTTTTATTTAACTAGTATGGGTACATTAACTAATTAAAAAATGATAAGAAGTAATTTAAGAGGCTAGATAGATTTATTGTTGGAGATGACAAATATTTGAAACTTTTAAACACTTAAGAGTAAATCTTTTATTTTATTTTTGAGGAGTATGGTTAGGAGATTGTTGGAGTTACTCTTAGTAATTTTAAGAGTTGCTAAGAGTCTCTTGTAGTAACAGCAACAAATTCTTTCGCGCTTCTCAAATTTCAATTTAAGAGTTCATCTAAGAGCATCTTGAAGATATTCTAAGTTAACTATTATTTTTATAATAAAATATTTTAGCGTACAAAGGGTTATAAAAATTTGTGCGAGATGCTTAAACGTTTTCACCGTTAGGGCCTAGGGGTGTGTATTCAGTTCGGTTAACCGGAAATCGAACCAAACAAATATAAAATAAATTTCGGTCCGGTTTCCGGTAGAGAAATTTCTAAAATTCGGTTACTTGGTATTTTGATTTTTAACCGCGATTAACCGAATTTTTAATTAATTTACAAAATACTTATATTTATCTGAATAATAATAATTAATAATAATAAGTTAGTAACACTATCTATCTGATATTAAACTTCGAATCCAAATTGATTCTCAGCCTCCAACTCCAAATCTCGAGCTCGACTCTCCCCTCCCAGGTAACATCACACCATCAGAATATGTTTAGTCTGTTTAATCATCAATCCAACTAAAATAACTTTATCAAAATTTTGCAACATCTATAACTTAATGTTTCTTAATGTTTTTAATTGTTGATTAAACTTAAACTTTCTGAATGGATTCTGTAATTTTATGATTCTTTTTCTTAAACTTCGGTTTTAGATTTTGATTTTCGGTAAGAACCGAATTATTTATTTTAGTTTCGATTTAAAACCGAATACATTTCGATTCGATTTTTTTTTAGTACAGATATCGGACTTGTATTTCGACTTCATCTTCATTTGAAATGGGCAATTGTTTCAAATCTTTATACTGACTTCTTGCATCGGGAAAATATTTCATGTTACAGCAAACTCATATACCAGAGAGCTGGAAAGAAATTAAATTACTTCTCCACGTAAAGGCACCAACAAAGAAGATGCTCCCCTCCAAACCATTCGAGCTAAAATAGATTATTGTTCTTAGACAATTCGAACAATTCGAACTATATATGATTTAATATTGGGGTTCAGCTCAACTAGAAGCACTATTTTACTGCCACTACTCGAAGAGGAGGGGATTTTTCTTAGGGTCCCCTTCCCCAACCATGGTTGGTTGGAGTTTTTTTAGAGCCAACCCTTACGCAATGGTTCATTGCGGAAGGCTACCCTTCCGCAATGATTCATTGCGGAAGGGTATTAAATTACCTTTTTACCCTGACTTCCGCTATGATTCATTGCGGAAGGACTGAAAATACCCTTTTGCTCTTAACACTTCCGCAATGAATCATTGCGGAAGTCGTGTACGAATATACCCTACTAGCCAACTGTTAGCAGTTTTATCAATTAAAATTTGTTCTTGAGCATTTTTTTGGGCGATTCTGTGCGATCCTAGGGCGATTTTGAGCTTTTCTAAGGCAATTACAACTGATTCTTTTGTGTTCTTCTTCCTTGATTCAAAGGTTCGTTATTCTTCTTCCTTGATTTCGAGATGTATATATATATACACACATACACAGTACACACACAAGATGTAGTTCGAATTGTAGCATGATTTGATACTTTTTAGATGGAATTATATGTTCTTGATTCTTTCTGATTAATTAGTTCGAATTAGGGTTAGTATTAATTAGGAATTTTAATTTTTTATTTCGAATTAATTAATTTGTATTTCGAATTATATGTTAAATTTTGGCATATTCGAAGGTAATTTTTTTTACTGAAGTAGTGATTTTGGGACATATTCGAGGAGGTAATTGGGTTTCGGGTTTTGGGTTGTGTTTGTTTTTGTGGTTGTGGTGATTATATGATAGTATGCTAATACAGTAGTTTTTAAATTGCGAGATAGAATTGTCTGTGATCACCAACAGTTAGCTATGTCAGTGTCGCGTGGGGGAGGTTTCAAAGGTGATTAATAAATCAAACCTGCAACTGGTTTTGTCATAGCCTTGAGAACCTTGCTTGCAGAATATTTTCATCATCGTTACCGCTGGAGATTGTTATAATTAAAAGAAATCTAAAGAATAAAGATTATAGCACAAACGTTTTGATTATTGTATTTTCCAATCGCGTATTGTGACAGAACTCAAGATAGCTAGAGAAAGATCTCTGGCTGGTTGGTCCTAATATTGAAATTTTGCTGCAGAATAGGCACCGAGAGCACTTTAGATAGTCTCCGGCTTCAAATTCCTAATACACCTATCACATAATCAAGAAAAAATTAGAGTCGTGAAAGTACTAGTATAACAAAGTTGCAAGAATTTTGCGCACAATTTATCTTCCAAATAAGCAACATAAAACTTCGATAATTGTACCCAACACCTCTTGGTGTAATGGCATCTCCCTCGCTCCTTTTATGGGACGTCGATGGTTCCAATCTTGTCAAAGATAAGGTGGGTGCGTAAATGAGTGTGTTCAACTAGCAAAAAAGCATCGAAATTTATAATTCAACATAACAAAAAGACGAGGGTGAGTTTCGACTAATGAACTCATTAAACTTACCATTCTCCTCGGATATCATATGATCAGAAACTGGGGGGGGCTGCTGCTATTTTCGAAGACTTGATTCTTGAACAATGATATGACCATGTAAAACTTTGAATGCACTACGAATATGAATGAGTACAAGTTCATGTAGATGTAAACTTTTAAGTATATGACTATTGTATATAGAATTCCTACTTGCTGAATAATTAAATTTTCTTATGTAGAATTAAGGATTGTGAATCAGACCAAGTACTGTGAATTTGAAATAAATTAGTTAAGAAATGAATTTAGGTTTAATTTTGAGTTGTGAATTCATTCGAATAATTAGGTTAATATTTAAAATTAATGATAAATGGTTTGGAATAGTTATGAATAATTATTAGGTTAATTTAAATTAATAATTTCAATTAAGGATATTTCTTAGTATTTAAATATATATTTGTTTAAATACTTGTTTAATTGGGGCTAATGAAAATGACTAAATATGATTAGAATAATTAATTTGAATTTGAAATAAGGATATATTTATAGATATCCTTGTTTACACTTATTTAATTGCAAATTACTTGTTTAATTGTTAATTAATTGTTCATAATCTATCCTTGTTTAATTACTTGTGCAGTTATTTGTTTAGTTGCTTGTTTTTCTGCCCTTATTTGTGCATTATAATATCAAACTGAAATAATTCTTGTTTTGAAAATTGCAGATAAAATGAATATGGAATGCGGGCCTATGGATCGATCATTGCTGACCATGCAGGATGATCACATTAGTACTCTTATATGGCATGGGGGTGAGAGGGAGACGCTCGATGTTAGACAGTTGACTGCTAACATGGGTATTGGATGAGGAGCAGATACATTTGCTTACAGGCTGGGGTTTCGGGGTGTTTGTTAACCCCTTGGTTGTTTCGCAGAATGATATTCGCTTGATCACTGCACTGGTGGAGAGGTGGAGGCCAGAGACTAACTCATTCACTTCACATTCGGTGAGATGACCATTACATTGGAGGATGTTTACATGATCTTGGGGATGCCTATTACTGGTCGTGCTGTTACCCATACGGAGCTTGATAATCCGAAACCGTATTTAGGATAAAATGCATAATAAAGACTTATAGAAAGGAATTCATGTCTTTTAGACCTTAATTTGATTTATTATTTGCATATTTAGGATAAAATGCATAATAAAGACTTATAGAAAAGAATTCATGTCTTTTAACCCTTAATTTGATTTATTATTTGCATATTTGGGATAAAATGCATAATAAAGACTTATAGAAAAGAATTCATGTCTTTTAGCCCTTAATTTGATTTATTATTTGCATATTTAGGATAAAATGCATAATAAAGACTTATAGAAAAGAATTCATGTCTTTTAGACTTTAATTTGATTTATTAGTTGCATATTTAGGATAAAATGCATAATAAAGGCTTATAGAAAAGAATTCATATCTTTTAGACCTTAATTTGATTTATTATTTGCATATTTAGGATAAAATGCATAATAAAGACTTATAGAAAAGAATTCATGCTTAATTATTTCATATTTGTTACTAATTATTTGAAATTGTAGGAGAAAGTCCTCCCATGTTGGCTAAATTACTTGGACCCCCAGAGATTTACAAAGAAATTCATGAAGATGGCTATAGTTACGGCTCGACCGAAGCAAGATACTGGAGTTAAATGCGGCGTCTATGTATGCAAGTATGTGGATGTCATTCTTAATGGGATTAGATTGGAGCATGCTGTTTGGCATCCATATGATGATGTAGAGACATTTCGTTATCGCATTACTTGGGAATTGCGTAGGGGGCGTGCTCGTCATCTTTCAGCATGGGGATTGACCCAAAGAAATTTGGGTTTATGATTTATTTCTTAAATTTAGAAGATTTATTGGACTTGTATTTGTATACTTATGTTGGTTCTTGTAGTAGTTTTTCGATTGTTCATGTTGGTATGAACTTATTTAGAATGGTTAAATTGTTCGTATGGATTTGGGTTGCATTTTTGATTTGGATTTGGTTTGGATTTTTGATTTGGTTAGCTTTTGAATGTTAGAATAAATGGTTAGAATGTTTATCATTTTCGATGAGGATTGGTGTTTGATTTGTTGGATTGGTTAATTTGGATTGGTGTTTGATTTGTTGGAATGGCTATGTATTTTTATTCTTGAGTTTGTAGCGTAGAAACAGGGACAGGAAAACTAGGAATTGCAGAAAATTGCAGAAAACTGCAGGCTGCAGAAACAGCAAAACTTGCAGTCTGCAGATTTCAGTACCCTTCCGCAATGAATCATTACGGAAGCTTGAAAACTCTGCAAAAATCACACTTTGATCACCTTGTTTCATTTTTTTATAATTTGGTCACTGCATTACCCTTCCGCAATGAATCATTGCGGAAGCTTGAAACTTCTGCAAAAATCACACTTTGATCACCTTGTTTCATTTTTTTTATAATTTGGTCACTGCATATGAATAAATTCGAATTAAATAATAAAAACTCTTACAATTATTGCAAAAAATGCCTGGAACACTGAAAATTTTAAACAATAATTTCTGTATTTTTTTCACCATTTCTCATTTTTTTTCCATTTTATTTTGATTTTTTCCTTGAATAATATGTAATAATTCGAATTAAAAATGAAGAAAAAAATAAAAAAATGGACTTTTCTTAAAAATTAATCAAAAATTAGAGAAGACGCTGGAATTATCAAAAAATAGTGTCACTGATTTTTTTCACCATTTCTGACTTTTTTCCTTTTTTTTATTTTTTTCCTTTAATAATATGTATTAATTGGAATTAAAAATAAAGAAAAAAAATAAAAAAAATGGACTTTTCTTAAAAATTAATCAAAAATTAGAGGAGACACTGAAATTATCAAAAAATAGTGTCACTAATTTTTTTTCACCATTTCTGACTTTTTTCCTTTTTTTATTTTTTTTCCTTTAATAATATGTATTAATTCGAATTAAAAATAAAGAAAAAAAATAAAAAAATAGACTTTTCTTAAAAATTAATCAAAAATTAGAGGAGACACTGAAATTATCAAAAAATAGTGTCACTAATTTTTTTTCACCATTTTTCTTTTTTTTTGATTTTTTTCCTTTAATTGTATTAATTTGAATTAAAAATAAAGAAAAAAATATAAAAATGGACTTTTATTAAAAAATAATCAAAAATTAGAGGAGAGACTGAAATTATCAAAAAATATTGTCACTAATTTTTTTCACCATTTCTGACTTTTTCCATTTAATTTTAAATTTTTTAAAAATTTAAAATTGAATTAATTCCTTAAAAATTCGAAGCTAAGGAAAAACGGGAAAACAGGGGAAACAGGGGACATTCCGCAATGAATCATTGCGGAAGGAAAAGCATTCCGCAATGAATCATTGCGGAAGTAGGTATTACTCCCCTGTTTTTTCAGCTATTAATTTTTTAAAATTTGTACTTATAAAAAAAGTAAATTATAGCTCCAATACATACCAAATAATATTTAAAAGCCAAATTCAAATATGACATTCCAAATTCAAATATTACATTCCATTAATTTAAATTTCTACATTCAAATAGAATTAAATCATTTAAAATTTCTATTTGGATTTTTAAGACAACGCCTCCTATCATGTCCGGCCACACCACAAAAACCGCAATAACGGATTTTTTCAGTTGACGTCTCAATACCACTTTTAGACCTTCCTGAATTTTTCTTTGTTGTTGACGTCTCAATGCCACTTTTATACCTTGTCGAATCCTTCTTTCTTCCCTTTGTTTGTGATATTGGAGGATTGAATATTGGATCATGTTCATCGTAAACTTGGAACTCCTCCTCCATTCTTGAATTATTTTCTTCTTCACGAAACTTTTCAATCACTTAACATTTTTCTTTCTCAATCAAATCCATGACGTAATTGTATCGTGGTTTTGAACAACTTCCAAGAGCACCCAAACCTTGAAAAGATTTACACAAAGCATTATACCTTGCCGTTGTTGAATCACCAACATCAACAAGAACGGGAGGATTATAAGGCGAAAAACCATCAATTTTATTTGCGCTCGCCGTCCATCTTGATTTGATAAAAATTGTTGGTATCATAGTTTTTTGTTTCTTGTCAATATAGCGTAGGATATGTTTGCAAAGCATCCCGGAATGTTCAAATTTTTTACATTCACAATCAATATTTCCTTCCAAAGAAACCATTACCCGATACCTTCTTCTAAGATTATCCGGCACATTATACTTCTCAACTAAATACAACCTCCACATGTAATTGGAACCATCTTTGCAACTATTTACCACATAAGATGTGCTTTTTCTAAGCTCATTTTGAAATTGCCTAAACATTTCTTTTGTGTAAATAGAAGAAGCATGATTTTCTAAGGGGGAATTAAATATCAATCTCCTTTCCTTATACTCGGTCTCGTAGTCGGCTTTAACCTCATTAAGAATTTGTGTTTCCAAAGCCTTTTGTGAATTCTCAATGAATTCTTTCAACCCGGTTGAAGCTTTCACATACTCGTCAAAAAATGAATTCATGGACTCGCTTCTTGAGGTGGTGGTCATACCGGCGGAGAAATGTTGTTTTGTGTAAGCACGAATCCATTTATCTTTTATGGCATACATATCGTTTAGCCAAACATGATCCTCGAGTCCATACTTATCAACCAAAACCTCCCACTTACCAACAAATTCCGTGGGTGACAACGACTTGTACAAACAATCATTAAAATCCCCTTTAAATTCCGGATATTGTGTGTACAAAGCCGACAATTTTTCGGGAAATTTATTACTTATGTGCCACGAACATAATATGTGCTTGGTATCCGACAAAATCTCGGCAATACCATTTCCCAATGCTATATCTTGATCCGTAATAATAGTGAGGGGAGGTCTGTTTCCGACGGCTTCCAACCATGTCTTCAAAACCCATTTATATGAAATCTCCGTCTCATCCTGCATGAGTGCAAACCCGAACAAGATATTTTGGTAATGGTGATTGACCCCGGTTATTGGTATAAACGGCATACAATACCTATTGGTCCTATATGTGGAGTCAAATGAAACAACATCTCCAAAATTCGTGTATGCGTTCAATGATCGATGATCAACCCAAATCAAACATCTAACTCTATTTTCTTCATCCAAATCAACTCGGTAGAAAAAGTTTCCAAAACTTTTTTCTTTCAATTGTCGTAGCAATGCCATCCCACTCCCCGCATCACCGAAATCGAACACCCGTCATCGAATATCACGAATTACGTTACGTACATCTTGATTAGAAAATCCAAGTTTTTCCACACCACCCCATGTTTCACCAAGAAATCTCATTGCTTTAGCGGTTTCAATGCCCGATTTATCAAATAACTCAAGCAATGCTCGGGTAACCGGATCTATATTTTTGGACCTTTGCATGAATTGTACTTTATCCGAGATTACCATATCATGATCATGCTCTAATTTAACCAAAGTTACTTCCCATTTATCATTTTTAACTCTATGAGTGACACACATTCGAGCACTACAATTTGTTCTCGGAATTACATCTCTAATCCTTCTTTTTTCCTTTCTTTCATCATCAACATCCAATTTCGTACTAGAACCTAGTCTTCCACCCTTACGACAAATATACAAACGAGAGGAGATACCATTACCCCGTGAATGTCTATGAGTACTCCTAATAATAATCTCAAATCCAACACTTCTACCATAATCTCTATAAAAATTTTCGGCTTCATCCAAAGTGTTAAAAAACATATCAACGCAAGGCACAACACTATTCATATTTGATTTTGAAAAACCGTAACCTTTTTTGTCAAAACTCATATCATCATTTTCATCATCATCATCAACATCATCATCACTTATATTCATTTTCTCTTCTCTACAAAAATCATCATCATTCATTTTTCCTTTTCCCTTACAATCTCTCTCTTCTTTTTTACGATATTTCTCTTTTTCCATATACTCAATATCATCATCATCATCATCATCCATATTCTTTTTTTCCATATACTCAATATCATCATCATCCATATCCAATTTTTTCTTACATTTATAATTATCAACATCAATCAATTCATTAACATCATCTACAATAAGTTTACGATAAACCGGATTTTTCCCAACGGGTGTAAAATAATCAAAATCGTCATGCTCACTAGATGAACTTGAATAATTAAATAAATGAGATGTCATAGTAAAAAAAACTAACCTCTTTTTGGCTCCAAATTGAAAAATGATAGAGAAAAATGGTGAAATTGGGTTTATAAAGTAAAAAACGAAGCTGGTAAGGTAAATTTAATGCACACTTCCGCAATAAATCATTGCGGAAGGTGTATTTAATGCTTCAGCCAACCCACGCGCTAAAACGCGCATACATTGTCAAAACATTAGTTCCTTCCGCAATGAATCATTGCGGAAGCAAAAGCTTACGCTATGATTCATTGCGGATGCAGTTTTGATAATTGTTTATTTTTTATTTTTTTTTTTGTGAAGAAAATATTTAGTAAAAAACTTTTAAAATTCATAATAACATTCATGTTACTTGTCAATATTACATAAATTTTTTATATCAAAAAATTAATTTTTTTTTATTATTATTGTATATTTTGCCTTTTTTTATGAAAATAATACATTAAATATTTAAAAAAATTGTCTAAACATATAATACTTAATTTTAATTTGTTTTTTATAATATAGGTATGTGAAAAAATAAATAAATATTATTTTGTTGAGAACATATATTAAGCACTTGATAAGTATGAATGAAGTACAACGTCTATTAGTAAGTTGTATCATTTCATTTGAAATTTCTAATATTGAATGTGTAACACCCCCAAATCCGGGGTCGGAGATCCGGGTTGTCACGAGTTCCATTTCCCTTAAAAACACCCAATCTTAATAAATAATCAACTACTCTGTACTGTGACCCCACCATTAAACACACACACCACAAGTTATAGCCTCAGAGATGAATATCCAAAAATAATCACAAGTCATTTTATTCCACAATTATATGCCAATACACCTTAAACAAGTTTCTGAATAAATTTACATTTCTTTTCCATTATTACAATTCATAAATATACATAATCTGATACATCAAAAGTTGAAAGCCTAGCCTATTGGTAGTTCCTACCTCAGCTACAGCGACATCAACGCCTATAGGAAACTGCGGAACGTTTCCTATCCGCTCGCGAATTGGGAGCTTGGTCCTGTTCATCTTGTCTATCTGATGTTGTGTGATGAAAGAAGAAAGCAAGGGTGAGCAGCAAGCCCACCAAAATAATATGTATAATGATTAACAATATATGAGCCTTCTCATAGTACTCATGAAAGTCTTGGTCAAAAGAAATGAACCAAGTTGATATCTTAATGCGATGAAGTCGCAAAATATTCAGTATATATATATACATATATACTTTTTAAAATATGGGAAGCCCTCTTCCATGCATAATACACACAGAGTTCCAGTGTATAACCGTATAAAAATATCGTTGCAAGGTGATCTCATATATCTAACCTTGTCTCAACGTTTTTCTGAAAATCTTTGTCATGCATAAGATAATCATTTACTAGATATAAGTTTAAAAGATGAAGTTACAAGATACTCCAATATACTTATATCTTTTCCAAATACTACTTGAACTACCACCGTTCAAGTTATAATTAGTTCAAAAGTTCATCACATAGATGAGACTACAAGATAATACTTGAATAGATTCAACCTTTAAAATATCATCAAAATAAAATGAAGTTATGAGATACTTCATTTGATGTAAACATCATTTTGAAAACTTGACCCTGCCAACACTCAACAATCGCCCAACCGTAGCCTTTCTATCGAAGTGCTCTGGGTAGTGTTGCAGAAATTATCCAATTGGATGATGAACTCATTACGGGAGTTTGCCGCGCCAGGAAGACCACTTACGATGATCAGTCGTAGTAGTACAACCCCACCATTTTCTACATGTAGAGGAGAACCTGTCGGATTTACTTGTCAACCGAACACTGAACTCCTAAGGAATGGACCGCCTTAGCGGAACTTCCAGACCATTTGGGCCAATATAATAAGGCTGGGCCGGCGCTACTCGGCCACTTACGCCACTCCTAGTTCAGATGAAATCCATGACTCTGAAACGTAAAGCTCGTCCCCACTTTCCCCAAGTAGAAACTTGTTGATACGGCTCCACCAAGAAGTCGTATCTAGTTGGAAAGGAAAACTCACCGATATTTCCCAGGCGATGCCTGTTAATGGATTAACTTGTTCCAAGAATTTTACTTCCCGAGTGTTGGGTAAGTAATCAATTCATTTATCAAAACAGCAACCTTGTTGCGAATATAAAATACACCACAGAGCCGGATCCCTTAGGTTTTGAGCGAGTATTTAAATCCCCTTAAAAAGGAAGATCTTAAATATAGAAATGAGTTTTGGGATCCGCTCTAACTTTTAAAAATCATTTTGAAGACTCGAAAACACTTTATAGAGTGTTTGGAGTAAAGCTGATTTAATGAAGTAAATCAGTCCCCAGAATATTTAGAAAATGACTGAATATTATTATTTAAATAATATTCCCATAAAGAATAATCTTTATAAAAATAATTGAAGTAGAAGTTTTAAAACTTATACTTGAAACGAATATTAAATAACCAAAGATATACTTATATGAAAGTACTATCTTTATTTGAATAATCGAAAATAAGTTTGATTATTTACACCTTATTCTTTAATAAAATAAAGAATATATCTCAGCAATTAATCGGAGTCATAGATCCTCAAATGAATATTCAAAAATATTCAATAAATAATATAAACTGAGTCATAAGCCCTCGAATGAATATTCAAATAATATTCAATAAATAATATAAAAGAGTCATAAGCCCTCCGGTGAATATTCAAGTAATATTCAGATAAATAAACAAAAGGAGTCATACGCCTTCGAATAATATTCGAAATAATATTCAATAATAAAATAAAGTTTAAAGTTATCGAATAAACCTTATTCGATTAATAGTTTGGAAAAACTATAACCATATATATATATAAATATATATATATATATATATCCATATCCATATATACAAAAATCTACTCGGGATCCTCGACTCCCGGTTTTAGAAAATATTTTCACCTTTGGGTCCCTATACTAAGGGTATATGCAAGTTACCGCTATCCTCTAGCATAGGTATTATCAACTGAACCAACAGATATATATTTCAAGAATACGAAACAGGCATGCATATATATACCATATCAGCATGCTTCAATATATCGCAACATTTGCTAATTAACCAACATGCATCTATCACAAGATAATGCATATACATATATACATCACAACAACAGTATAACGGGTAGAAAACTTGCCTGAGCGACTTGGGGTGATAAAAGGCTCGGGACGAGTCTGGTAACCTATAAACAACAAGTAAGTTGGAATTAAACCAAAGTCACTTGTAAATCTATACTTTAACTAACTTAGACTCTAACGCTTGTTTTGCGCTCACTGATTCGCTTAAGTCACTCGGGTACCCTCGGCTCCACCATTTTTAATAATTTAACCTTTACGAGTTTTAAAGCGATTCCTTCGCGAGTGTCTTACCAACTGCCTAACACTCTTAACATAATTGTTTCATACATTAATTAACCATTTTTGGTCTTTAACCTATGTTTCAAAGTAAGGCGAGAGGAAATGATTCGTTCGCGAAACGCCGTTACTTGAAACGGTCGTTTCTCCTAAACCGTACATCGGAATCAAACGAACTACATATCAAAACGAAGCTCGTAACATGAACTATCTAAACATGGCAATGGTCATAATCTAGTAGGGAGTTATCGGGTACAAATGTTATGAACAAAAGCAGTCTAAAGTAAATCGGACATTACGACGGCTATGTTTACGCGATTACCAATGTTTAAACTACTCCAATTAACCACCAACCAACTCATAACCATCAATACAACAAAACTTCACCGAAACCATACCACATCAGTCTATAATCTCCATGGTTTTCAACTCAAACAACCACAATTAAGACCTATGAACTATAATCAAGCTTCAATTACCAAAACACTTCCAAATCAAATCAAACTACTAATAATCACAATCCATGCTTCTCATTTCACAAAACCAACCATTAAACTTACTAACAAATAAAGTAAAGGCTAGTGTTTGAAGTTTATACCTTCCTTGGGAGGTGTTAAGTTGCTAGGAAGCCTTAGGGAGCCTCCTACAAGCTTGATCTTTCCAAAGAAATCAAGAACACAAAGTTAGGCTTTGAAGTTTCTAAAAGTCCGATTTAAAGAACTGTAAAAATGAGGGTCTTACCATGATTATTTGGACAAGACTTGTGAACAAGAGTTGTAGGCCATCTCAATACCTTTCCAATGAGCTATAGCACACAATATTTGAGTGAGAAATGAAGGAGATACATCAGTTTTAGTGTGCTGGTTCTGTTTTGGCCGAGAGCATGAAGAACAATGCCTTGGTTTCTTTTTGATTTTGATGAAAAATGATTTGCTTGGCTTGGTTGGTTTGATTTTTGTGTTTGTTTTAGTAAATTACCTAGTTGCCCTTGATTTTGTGTGGTTAAAAAGCCACCACATCTCCTTCCTTCCCATGTCATGCTTGTGTCATCCTCATGATGTCATCCTCCCCTCCTTGTCCTCTTCTCATTGGTTGGGTGACATCATCCTCTCTAATCCCTTTGATTAACTTCCTAATTGTTTGCCTAATGACCGCTGATCTGTTATACTGTTCGCTTAACTTTCGTTTTCATTTATCGTTTGAGGGATCATACCCGGGATCTTATTACTTAGGTTCCCTTAACCTTTCTCAATACATTATATTCCTTTTTATGATCCTCTATTATAATCCTTTAATTTAAATCCTTTTATCCTGCTACCTTATACTCAATTCTTTCCGTATCTATTGGATTTCCGGGAAAAATCAAAGTGTTCGGATTTGGATTCTGACGATCTTTACATACACTTATATCCCATATAAAGTACTAATAAAATCTCAGAATATCCATATCAGAACCCCTACATAGTGTGGCATGAAAAGTTTTCTTATTCAGCAAAAACACTATTCATAAGGGTTTCAAAAATTTCCAAAAATTGGGGTTATTACAGTCTCCCCTCCTTAAAAGGATTCCGTCCCGGAATCAGATAGAAATAAATAGGGATACTTTCTTAGTATTGCACTTTCTAACTCTCAAGTCAATTTTCCCACATTGTGGTTCTACCATCAAACCCTTACTAGTTTGATAACCCTTCTCCTAAGCACTCGTTCCTTTTCACTCTATAACCCTTCCTGGTTGCTCCATATAGGTTACGTCTGGTTGCATGTCTATACGCTCATATGCCCCTATTTTTCTGGCATCTGAATTACACTTCCTTAACATTAATACGTGGAACACGTTACGACCTGCTACATGTTCGGGGTTAGGGCTAGCTCATATGCTAACTTCCCAAACGTCTTAATATATCCAAGGGTCCAACAAATTGTAGACTTAGCTTTCCTTTCTTTCCGAATCTCATCAATCCTTTCCAAGGGATACCTATAACATTACTAGGTCCCCTATTTCGTACTCTTTATCCTTTCGTGTCAAATCAACATACTTATCATGTCCATCTTGGGCTACTACCAGCCATCCTCTGATTAGATCTATTATATCCTTGGTCCTTTGGACCACTACTGGTCTGAGCATCTTGCGCTCTACAACTTCATCCTAACATAAGGGAGATTGACATTGTCTTCCCTCAAGGATCTCATAAGGCGACATCTCGATAATGACATATGATCTATTGTCGTAAGAAAACTCAATCCGTGTTAAGTGATCATTCCAATTTCTTTCAAGTCTATTGCACAGACTCTCATTATAGCTTTTAGCATTAGAGCTTTTGCTTCTCAATACCCATTCTTTTCTAGTTCGTAATCGCTACTACCTTCCGTTCCTAATATTATACTGGTTATACTTTTGCTCGTTAGCGTTCGATGACCTTTTAATAACCACGTCAACCTTAGTATCACGAATGTGTTTCCATTCCGAATACCACCAAAATTTTACTACTCCTTTTTCAGCTGTTTCTATTATCGAAAGTTTAATCCTTCATATAGAAGTAAAAGAATTTATTGAGAGATCACTATGATCATGAACACTTGTTATATCGCATAGTTAGTACAGAAGGTGGCCAGCCTTTAGTACTTGACAAGCAATTAAACAATAGGTGGTATCCTACTAGGCTTCTATCACACAGATAGATAGTCATTCGGCAATACCTCCCCTTCTGGAAGGGTTGTTCTTCTCAGCTTATACAAAATGAAAAGAAGAGAAACGAACGAATTGAAGAGAATTGTATATATGAAAAAAAAATATACTGCCACAAAATATCTGGCTTGGAACCTACCTCTGAACTATAGAGGTTTGTCATAGAAGAACAAAACATATATGTATTTATATCAACATCAAGTATTATAGCATCGCATTTCACGTGCCTAAATATTTTTTCTATTCCGTCCATCATTCTATGGACCCATGCTCTTCCTCGAGCTTATACTCAATCACCTTTGAAACTCCCTCGACATCGAAAATCGAATCTGGAATCTCATTTTATTCATCATCGATACTAGAATTTTGTGCTTGCACCGCAACCTTCCTCGTATAGTAATACGACTCTCTATTGATAAGAGGGAATAAATATTCAATAGGTAGATACTCTACTTAATTAGTCTATCAATGATAACTTATACACTACCACTACCCGATTAGTGGTACTCAATCTCAACACCCATTCCAGTACAACTCTCACGGTTGTAATCAGCTCATTACTCGCAGAATCATTACTGCATTACTATGGTCCACCACTGGCCCACTGTCATCATTCACTTTCCATGAAATCTTAATATCTAACCATACGGAGTCCATACATGTCGTATCGATTCATTCTAAGGAGGTAACATAATCACCATTCCTGATTCATGAAGAACACTCCTGATCCTGACATACATACATGACATGAAGCAGATAAAATTGCAGAAGAGTTTCAATCAAAGCAACGGTAGCAGGTTAATACCATTCTAAACCATATGCCTTAAATAGAAGACTTACTCAAAGGTTCGTCTAGTCCTTTTTGAAACATGGTCCTGGCTTATCTCAAGATAGTATCTTCTGAGATAGATAGCCCGCTCATGGCGATTACACGAATTAAACCTTTACCAACTACTATTACGGTTGGGTATTGCACAGTCATCAGAAGGAATGTCAATCTTCCAAACCATAATACAATCTGCATAGCTTTAACCATCATCACTGTATTCCTTTGGCACAAGCGCCTATAATTATCCTCTTACCTTTAAAGTGTCGGCCACCTCTTTGGCCTTTCCTGATAGTAAAATTTCCTTACAGTCAATGTCATTTTAACCACCTCCAAATAAATTTTCTAACTTATTTCAATCACAGCTTATGTGAAGATGTTTTCCTTAAAATCTGATGAGTAAAAAAAAAATTATCATTTTTCCATAAGTTATTGCCTCAGTCTTTAGCGGTTAATCACTGTCATGACTGACTCTCAATCATAATTAGAACATCTTTTATCTTAAGTCCTAATTGCCCTGAACAATTTCGAGCATTACTGGTTCGATCCATACTTTCTCGTGGTTTAACACGTGCCCCACTTGGCAACATTATAATTACGTCATATTTCCTTTATCAACATTTCTATTCTTGAGAATTTTGAATATTACCTTTCTCCTTGTAAAACCTCTAAGGTTATCCTTGATTCGTTCCTCCTGTATTCCCTAGATACAGGGCATATCAACATACCCTTTACTAATACTAGAACCATTATCTATATGTTTCTGGAAAATTTTCTCCACTGATACTTAAAGGTCATCATTACCTTAATATTTTCCAATTCATACTGTCAAAACTCATACTATCCCTATTAAGGGTGAAATGCCAACCTGTATGCATTCCCCTAGGATTCATTTTAAGTTACCAATGTTCTATCCTTAATTCCACCTTTAAAAGGTACCTGCATCCTTCCATGGATAAATCAAGTCATATATCCTTGATAGATTATCTTATTCATCATTCCCACCTCGATAGTCTATACCTAACTTCATAATAGCATCCTTATTCAAATTGAGGTCAATCCATATGGCCTCCAAAAGATAACAATGGTCATCTGCTTTTCTTTCCTGATTTGGTAATGATAACATGGATGTTCTGGAAGATATTGGTCATGTTTAACGTGAACTTCTTCTTAATAATTCCTTATTTACTTTTGTTGTTTATCTCAACAGTCATCTCAATGTTGGGATATCTTTCATATCTGGCGTCTCCCTTTCTGGGTATCATGCCACCGGTCTCACACTTTACCTTCTTGAAGGTCACTTCCTTCATCCAATTTTCTTAATTTCTTACTTTCTTGTCTCCTCAGTCTATCCGCGTCTTATTATTTATCCTTCGAACTATCTAAAGGTTTCCTTGAATCCTCCCAACTTAAAGGGGATAAAATGTACATAACTAGTATGCCTTCAACCATCAAATTTAACTCATGGTGAATCACCCTCATACCAATGATTACATACTTTTCTATTTCTATTGCTACGAGTCTTTAGGGTTTCCTCATACCCAACTTCCTTATCATTCCTCAAACTCTATTGCCTTTATATTCCTTTCCACTTCAGTTTCTTTTTATTTTCCTTTCTCTTATCATTATTTCATGAACCAACACAACATAAGCATTGATTTCAAATATCCCGTCATTCTGGATTCGTGTCCTCAGAACGAATCTTGATAACCTTTACAACTTAGATTCATAATTCATCATACTCATCCGCCTTTGTTCTGGCTCTAAAGCTTTTATACTATCTCCATAACCTTGGGAATTACTTTCCCGAAAACAATTGACTGAACTTTAATCAGTTTATTCTAACCTCTGGCTTCGTGCCTTTCTTGGTCTTTCACCAGCGGGTGGCCCCTCTCTTAGGAGGGTAAGTGACAAAAACAGTCTTTTGTGATTCGTCCATCATTTAGAATCTCAAGTGATTCCTATATTTCCTTTAGCCAAGCTCTTGCCTCGACTGGGTCAGCTTGTTCCTTGGAACTCTAAGAGCTTAGCGACTTAAAGGTCCTGAAAGAATTTCTCACCGCATTGTTTCCTCAGGGTGGTGGTTGGGGATAATAGTCTAAGTTCTGTCTAAAAAGGTCCATAAATATTGCCCAATAGGAGTACCATCCTGATTCTCCCTATCTTGTTCAACTTCTGTTTTCTCAGTATGAAATGTTCCAATCTTCTCCCATAATCGGGGTTATCTTATACGTTAAAAATCCTTGTTTTCCACTTCATTATGTTATGGGTTCCTTCTATCTTGATGTCGACCTCCCTAACTATCACGTTCAGGGTTTGCTCTAATTCTTATTCCTCAAACTAGCTTTCATCTAAGATCTCATCTTTAAGCTCTTGAACATTTGGAACCCAAATTCTGTAGGAATACCTCATTATTCCCTTATCATCTTTCTCGGTATTAATCTTTTATCTAATTGTTGGCTCTCTGCCTTCATTCATCACTTTTTCTTGCACAATATGTTCTTTTCCGATAATTCGAACTGTATTGCAATCTCAAACAGCTTTTCAGTACCGGCTCTGGTTACCTTCACTTTTATTTCCATTTTCTCAAAATCTCTTATAAACTCTCCCAAAGACATTATCATCTTGAGTCTCTCCTTTTTACTAAGGGCATCAGCCACCACATTGGCTTTCCCCGAATGATAAAGAATCTCCCAATCATAATTCTTGATTAGCTCGAACCACCTCATTTGGCGCATGTTGAGCTCTTTCTGCGTGAAAATGTACTAGAGCACTTATGGATTAGGTAAATCTCGCACTTCTCTCCATACAAGTAGTGCCTCCAATCTTTAGGGCAAAACTATTGCCACGAGCCCAAGCTCATGGGTGGGGATATCGAATTTTATATTCCCTTAATTGTCTTGACGCGTACGCGAGTACCTTGTTGTGCTGTATAAGAGCACCCTAATTCCTTATGCGAAGCGTCAATACAATTCACAAAATCTCCTTTTTCCATCCGGCAATGCCAACATAGGGGCCATCACCAATCTTTGCTTCAGTTCTTGAAAGCTTTTCTCGCATTTCTCTGTCCATTCAAACTATTCAGTCTTACGAGTAAGCTGCGTTAAAGGGCTACTATCTTTACAAACTTGAACGAACCTCCGGTAGTGACCGGCCAATCCTACCTCTGGTAGTCGACCTAACCATGGTCATCAATTCATCAGTGGTCCTTTATCCAATCTTGTCAGGATCCTCCATGGGATCCTCCTCAGCAACTATCCCTTCTAGGACAACATCCTCAACCGCTACATTCTCAATATCAACATCATCCGGTCCTGCATTAGGACACTCTATCGGATCCACAATCCGATCTCCAATTAGTAATAAACATCATCGCGTTGTTGCTCCTCAACCTCAGGGTTCGGAGTCCCGCTACCATCTACGATAACGAACTACGCTTCTATCACGATATTTATAAGGGTTCCCATAAGGGTTTTAACTGTCAGTACTACGTTAGGTAGCCCGACTATGAACTTGGCAAGAGTTCTTATTATCTTAGTTGAACTTATTATCTTAATGTCACATCATCTCTAAGGTTTATAACGCTTCGCTCTGATACCACTTCTGTAACACCCCCAAATCCGGGGTCGGAGATCCGGGTTGTCACGAGTTCCATTTCCCTTAAAAACACCCAATCTTAATAAATAATCAACTACTCTGTACTGTGACCCCACCATTAAACACACACACCACAAGTTATAGCCTCAGAGATGAATATCCAAAAATAATCACAAGTCGTTTTATTCCACAATTATATGCCAATACACCTTAAACAAGTTTCTGAATAAATTTACATTTCTTTGCCATTATTACAATTCATAAATATACATAATCTGATACATCAAAAGTTGAAAGCCTAGCCTATTGGTAGTTCCTACCTCAGCTACAGCGACATCAACGCCTATAGGAAACTGTGGAACGTTTCCTATCCGCTCGCGAATTGGGAGCTTGGTCCTGTTCATCTTGTCTATCTGATGTTGTGTGATGAAAGAAGAAAGTAAGGGTGAGCAGCAAGCCCACCAAAATAATATGTATAATGATTAACAATATATAAGCCTTCTCATAGTACTCATGAAAGTCTTGGTCAAAAGAAATGAACCAAGTTGATATCTTAATGCGATGAAGTCGCAAAATATTCAGTATATATATATACATATATACTTTTCAAAATATGGGAAGTCCTCTTCCATGCATAATACACACAGAGTTCCAGTGTATAACCGTATAAAAATATCGTTGCAAGGTGATCTCATATATCTAACCTTGTCTCAACGTTTTTCTGAAAATCTTTGTCATGCATAAGATAATCATTTACTAGATATAAGTTTAAAAGATGAAGTTACAAGATACTCCAATATACTTATATCTTTTCCAAATACTACTTGAACTACCACCGTTCAAGTTATAATTAGTTCAAAAGTTCATCACATAGATGAGACTACAAGATAATACTTGAATAGATTCAACCTTTAAAATATCATCAAAATAAAATGAAGTTATGAGATACTTCATTTGATGTAAACATCATTTTGAAAACTTGACCCTGCCAACACTCAACAATCGCCCAACCGTAGCCTTTCTATCGAAGTGCTCTGGGTAGTGTTGCAGAAATTATCCAATTGGATGATGAACTCATTACGGGAGTTTGCCGCGCCAGGAAGACCACTTACGATGATCAGTCGTAGTAGTACAACCCCACCATTTTCTACATGTAGAGGAGAACCTGTCGGATTTACTTGTCAACCGAACACTGAACTCCTAAGGAATGGACCGCCTTAGCGGAACTTCCAGACCATTTGGGCCAATATAATAAGGCTGGGCCGGCGCTACTCGGCCACTTACGCCACTCCTAGTTCAGATGAAATCCATGACTCTGAAACGTAAAGCTCGTCCCCACTTTCCCCAAGTAGAAACTTGTTGATACGGCTCCACCAAGAAGTCGTATCTAGTTGGAAAGGAAAACTCACCGATATTTCCCAGGCGATGCCTGTTAATGGATTAACTTGTTCCAAGAATTTTACTTCCCGAGTGTTGGGTAAGTAATCAATTTATTTATCAAAACACCAACCTTGTTGCGAATATAAAATACACCACAGAGCCGGATCCCTTAGGTTTTGAGCGAGTATTTAAATCTCCTTAAAAAGGAAGATCTTAAATATAGAAATGAGTTTTGGGATCCGCTCTAACTTTTAAAAATCATTTTGAAGACTCGAAAACACTTTATAGAGTGTTTGGAGTAAAGCTGATTTAATGAAGTAAATCAGTCCCCAGAATATTTAGAAAATGACTGAATATTATTATTTAAATAATATTCCCATAAAGAATAATCTTTATAAAAATAATTGAAGTAGAAGTTTTAAAACTTATACTTGAAACGAATATTTAACCAAAGATATACTTATATGAAAGTACTATCTTTATTTGAATAATCGAAAATAAGTTTGATTATTTACACCTTATTCTTTAATAAAATAAAGAATATATCTCAGCAATTAATCGGAGTCATAGATCCTCAAATGAATATTCAAAAATATTCAATAAATAATATAAACTGAGTCATAAGCCCTCGAATGAATATTCAAATAATATTCAATAAATAATATAAAAGAGTCATAAGCCCTCCGGTGAATATTCAAGTAATATTCAGATAAATAAACAAAAGGAGTCATACGCCTTCGAATAATATTCGAAATAATATTCAATAATAAAATAAAGTTTAAAGTTATCGAATAAACCTTATTCGATTAATAGTTTGGAAAAACTATAACCATATATATATAAATATATATATATATATATATCCATATCCATATATACAAAAATCTACTCGGGATCCTCGACTCCCGGTTTTAGAAAATATTTTCACCTTTGGGTCCCTATACTAAGGGTATATACAAGTTACCGCTATCCTCTAGCATAGGTATTATCAACTGAACCAACAGATATATATTTCAAGAATACGAAACAGGCATGCATATATATACCATATCAGCATGCTTCAATATATCGCAACATTTGCTAATTAACCAACATGCATCTATCACAAGATAATGCATATACATATATACATCACAACAACAGTATAACGGGTAGAAAACTTGCCTGAGCGACTTGGGGTGATAAAAGGCTCGGGACGAGTCTGGTAACCTATAAACAACAAGTAAGTTGGAATTAAACCAAAGTCACTTGTAAATCTATACTTTAACTAACTTAGACTCTAACGCTTGTTTTGCGCTCACTGATTCGCTTAAGTCACTCGGGTACCCTCGGCTCCACCATTTTTAATAATTTAACCTTTACGAGTTTTAAAGTGATTCCTTCGCGAGTGTCTTACCAACTGCCTAACACTCTTAACATAATTGTTTCATACATTAATTAACCCTTTTTGGTCTTTAACCTATGTTTCAAAGTAAGGCGAGAGGAAATGATTCGTTCGCGAAACGCCGTTACTTGAAACGGTCGTTTCTCCTAAACCGTACATCGGAATCATATCAAAACGAAGCTCGTAACATGAACTATCTAAACATGGCAATGGTCATAATCTAGCAGGGAGTTATCGGGTCCAAATGTTATGAACAAAAGCAGTCTAAAGTAAATCGGACATTACGACGGCTATGTTTACGCGATTACCAATGTTTAAACTACTCCAATTAACCACCAACCAACTCATAACCATCAATACAACAAAACTTCACCGAAACCATACCACATCAGTCTATAATCTCCAAGGTTTTCAACTCAAACAACCACAATCAAGACCTATGAACTATAATCAAGCTTCAATTACCAAAACACTTCCAAATCAAACCAAACTACTAATAATCACAATCCATGCTTCTCATTTCACAAAACCAACCATTAAACTTACTAACAAATAAAGTAAAGGCTAGTGTTTGAAGTTTATACCTTTCTTGGGAGGTGTTAAGTTGCTAGGAAGCCTTAGGGAGCCTCCTACAAGCTTGATCTTTCCAAAGAAATCAAGAACACAAAGTTAGGCTTTGAAGTTTCTAAAAGTCCGATTTAAAGAACTGTAAAAATGAGGGTCTTACCATGATTATTTGGACAAGACTTGTGAACAAGAGTTGTAGGCCATCTCAATACCTTTCCAATGAGCTATAGCACACAATATTTGAGTGAGAAATGAAGGAGATACATCAGTTTTAGTGTGCTGGTTCTGTTTTGGCCGAGAGCATGAAGAACAATGCCTTGGTTTCTTTTTGATTTTGATGAAAAATGATTTGCTTGGCTTGGTTGGTTTGATTTTTGTGTTTGTTTTAGTAAATTACCTAGTTGCCCTTGATTTTGTGTGGTTAAAAAGCCACCACATCTCCTTCCTTCCCATGTCATGCTTGTGTCATCCTCATGATGTCATCCTCCCCTCCTTGTCCTCTTCTCATTGGTTGGGTGACATCATCCTCTCTAATCCCTTTGATTAACTTCCTAATTGTTTGCCTAATGACCGCTGATCTGTTATACTGTTCGCTTAACTTTCGTTTTCGTTTATCGTTTGAGGGATCATACCCGGGATCTTATTACTTAGGTTCCCTTAACCTTTCTCAATACATTATATTCCTTTTTATGATCCTCTATTATAATCCTTTAATTTAAATCCTTTTATCCTGCTACCTTATACTCAATTCTTTCCGTATCTATTGGATTTCCGGGAAAAATCAAAGTGTTCGGATTTGGATTCTGACGATCTTTACATACACTTATATCCCATATAAAGTACTAATAAAATCTCAGAATATCCATATCAGAACCCCTACATAGTGTGGCATGAAAAGTTTTCTCATTCAGCAAAAACACTATTCATAAGGGTTTCAAAAATTTCCAAAAATTGGGGTTATTACAGAATGTTTCATGTTATCTTCAACATTTAAATCTCCATTATTAAATTTGATGATAAATAAATTTGAATTTATAGTTTTATGTTTGATTTTTATATTTTTTAAAAATAAAACCGGGTATACGTCCCTCGAACTAATATGATGGTAAGTAAGGGAAGTGGTTCTTTTTTTATTTTAAATTTTATTCAATGTTTAATTCAATATAAATCTATTTCTTAAATTTTATTAAGTACTTTATTTTTTAAAAATAACATAATTGTTTTAAAATATAAATATTATTTTTGTTTTAAATTATAAATATATTTAAATCAGAAACATATTTAAAGCACATATTATTAAATAATTAAAGAAAAACAAAATTCTTCCGCAATGTTTCAAGGCGGAAGACTGCCGCTTTGAAACATTGCGGATGTATTCCGCATTGTTTCATTGCGAAAGTCTTCCGTCTTGAAACATTGTGGAAATCTTTTCCTGTTGGCTGCTAACACATGGAGCCAACCGTGGCTGTGGAATTTTACCCTTTTTCTTATATTTCGTTTTCTAGTCAAAAAAAGATCCGATTCGGTTTAATTATAACTGAATGCACAGCGATCACCACTTAAAACTGTAAATTTGCATATTAAATGTGTTCTGTACAATTGTACATGATATTCCTGTAATCTTTTTACTCCTTTATGTACTGTTTTTGTACGACTACTTATTTATTACTTTACTTCTCACATAAAAACCAACCTATCCAACCCAACGAACCATTAAATGCTTTCTTATAATTGCCCCCAACCAGTCTTTGAATGTATTATTGCCCCCGCCCAAACTTGAGAAATTACAGTCCTCAGTGATCTATATGCATAGTTCAGTTCGTTAATTAATGTAGCTGGTGTAATTGCACTTTCTAAACATCATTCTAATATATTTTATTTATATAATAAAAAACTTTTAAAGTACTTTATTTATATTAGATAATAGGGAAAACAGGTTTTTTTATCACTCAACTCTAGTATACATTAGAAAGTAGCCACTGAACATTAAATATATATATATATAATTTAGCAAAAAAAAATATATATATATATATATATATTAAGTGAACGGTACAACCCGTGAACCATGAAGAACCATGAATGTCTTCATGTGCGTCATCTTGTCCTTGTTCCTGTATGCATTCAAGTTCAAAGTTACAGACTTGCAGGCTCCTGCAAAGTTGTTCCACCATTCTGCAAAGTTATTGAGTCACTGGACCATCTAAAGGCTCTCTTATTTGATGAATAATGGACTTCTAAAGTCTCTTTTTTTCCCTTTAAAATACAATCACTCTCCTCACCTCTCCCCACTGCACTCTTTTCTCTCAAATCCTGAATCATCTTCACCAGGATCACCATAAAAAATCATGAACCACCCGGGATCCCTTCCACAAGAGCTCTTGCCCGTGCCCGTCTTTAATGGACCAGCATTCAATGCTTATCCATTTCAGGCAATGAATGGCTTTACGGACCAACAATTACTTACAGCTCTTCGACAATTTGTTCAGGATGAACTGCCAGCTGAATTTCAAATTATCGCTGTCGAGGATTTTACCAAATTTGATATTGATCAGCTACGTGGGCATTATGGGGTTCAACAAGGTGCGTTTTTGCCGCTCTATTACTGGCACCACTGGGTATGTCAACCGAAAAAACGGGACAAAGACATGGTTCAGGTCGTCGGAGTCCCTCCTGTTGGCCAACCACCTGTATCATTGGCTGTTTGGACAAGATATGGAAGGGCGGCAAAAATTAAGATTGGCCAGGTTTCACAAGGCACCAAAGCAAGGTATTGTTTACATACCTCCCATGGTGAAGGAACTCCAAAACCGACAAGGTATTTCCTAGATGTGTACCAGCTCCCTCAGCATGCATATAATGATCCAGTTGTGGAAACTAAGGTATTGAACCCTACTTTATTTTGTGTTAATGTTGATTGTAAAATTTCACCATATTATTCACCATGTTAGCAGTCTGCATCAGAGTGTAGATCTCTCACACAAGCAGAGAATATGTATATGTTAAACTATTGTCTACTATTTTATGTTTATTTGATAAATTATGTCTATTGCTACTATGTATTCAGGCTCCTCTATAAATGGCTGGTAGTAATTTCTAGTAGTAAAAAATTTGCTCATCAATTTAATCGTTGATCTAAATGTTATTTTATAATATACGGTTGATTGATGCCAACAGTTATAAACAGATTACTTATTCTACTTCTGCTACATATTTATTAATTAAAAACAAAGCTCATCAGATATAAATTCAGAGCCTTACAAAGTGTATATAATGCAGCTCCTATTATACTGGCAGAGGAAGGAAAATTATACATGCAAGAAAAGAGACTAGGGGAACAGGTTTCCAATAAGAAAAATGGAAAGTTCCTCAAAATTCAAATCTCTATCTTCAATTTGCAGTTATGCAAACAAAATTATAAGAGTGTCACACACTTGCTAATGAAATAGACCTGAAAAATATAAGTCTACCTCTAATTTCAGCATGTTCCCATAAATAAACACAAAAAGAAATTATCACAACACCCCCTTAGGCTATCTTCACGGGGAATAAAACATCTAACCCAAATAATGGTATCACATGCTCATTAGTTTTTTCCACGGCTTCATTGCCACCATTATTCACCATTGCAGCAGTGCTTTCAAAATTTGTGGCAGCCTTTGCAAAGGCATTTCAGGAAAGTCATTAAAGACCTAGATTTTTCTTCATCGCTTCGTAAACCATATATGTAATACTTGCTGACGGAACTACTTTGAGTAGATTCAGAAAAAGTCCTTTATAGAAACCTCTTAAACCCTCATGCTGAAGGGTTCACTTAAATACATAATATGCAGCATTTGCATTAGAATGTTGAGCTTGCATTCTGAAAAGTCAAGCAAAAATATTAATTCCAAGGATGAGAACCGAGAAATGAAGAACAAATTTTCTAATTCACCTACAGCAAACAAAAAAACTAGATAATTTGCACCTTGTCCTGACAACCTGCAACGGATAAACGCATGTTGCACCCAGGCCTCCTGAAATTGTTCCACAACCCAGTTGAAAAAACGCTCCAGGCTCTACAGAAAACAAAAGGACTCAACAATTCAAAATTTACAAGTTATTTATGTGCAAAGAGTTTATTGCAAACCACCAAGAAAATTGTAAAAAAATATAAGCATCATACCGCCTTCCGTGAGAATAGATGTCTTCCACATTTCTTTCAAAGTTTCATATATAGCTAAATCAATGCCAGCATAAGGAATAATCCCAAGCAGAGACGGTACAAGCCCTCTGTAGAAGGCACGGGGTCCCTCCTGAACCAATATATCCCTTCGATAGTTTTCCCAAAGATGGAACCTTGCCACTTTCACAAACATGAGTTTGTAACCTTGTCTTCACCGGATCCCGAGGATAGGTGGCGGTTTGTGCCCCTGCCCCAGCCAGACCACCAGCAACAAGCCGACCAGATGTCCCAATGTCATCTTTACTTTCTCCGTTAACACTTCCAATGAATTCCTTGATCATCTCATAGGCATAGAACTTAATAGCACTCTCAGGTGCAACCTTCACTATATTCAATCCATTACCTCGGTAAAACGAAAAAAGACCACCTTGCTTCCAGATATGTTTAACAGCAAGAGGAGCTTGAAACATAACCTTGAGACGATCAAGAGGAGCTATTGCGGTACGAGAAGCAGCTCCAGCAACCCCGCCTGCAATCAAATACATACTAGCTTGTTTATGTTTACTGATGCCTTATGGAATGACAGCCTGTTCTCCAATATCCACAAGACAAACCCTTTCCCAGTAATGGTAAATGTTCTCAATAGTGGCTTCATGGGGGTATAGCAGAAGAAAATCTCTCCACTCGTCAAAAGTGATAATTCCATTATTATCCATGTCAACATGCTCCACAAAGCGAGCTAATTCTTCGTCATCCATTTCTATCCCTGCAAAAAGCAACTGCCAGGGCTTAAAAGAAGAAGACAGCACTTCGATTTATCATAGAAATTTGCAAGAAAGGTCCAACAAAATATCAATGCGGCAGATGTTCAAAGGCATTGCACAAATTATAAACTGCCACACACTATAAAGTTGCTACTTTTAGATTTGCTAAGCAGGGTAATATCAATGAATATGGGAGGCAATTATTAAGGTATTTCCACCATCTACAAATTTGCTACTCTAGATTTGATAAACAGAGTAAAATCAGAAACAACATGAATTCTTTAAAGATCCCGAGTTTGTCATCCACCGCGCATCTTAAGCAAGTTCAGCTCCTAGGCTATCATTGGTCATAAAATCAAATATATTAATCAAGAAAAAGGAGCTGATAATAATTGAGATCATAAAATTAGAGTGAACTCCTATATAGGATGTTGGAAAAACTGTGCACAAACAGATATAATGGCCTTGGCTACACAGACCAAGATGGTTGATGATTGTAGAGCTTAGTAGCTTAGTATATTAGTCACCTAGATTGCACTTAACTTGGTATGCAACTATTTTTTCTGTAACCTTTAGACTCACAAACACAAATAGGATATTCTGAAGGAAAAGCACCCAATATCCTACTTCACCAAATATCCAACTTTTCACCTGATACCCTCTTAATACCTTTTTTCCTTTTCTTTTTTTTTTATATTTGCTAAATCCTTTTTTCCTTTTTGCATTTTATAATATAACTTTTTAGATAAACACAAGTTCGAGAGACTGTGGTCAACATATTTAATGCAATAAACTGCATTTTGGAAGGATTAGTATAATAAGGAATCCTTATTTTTGCTTTTTAAGATTATAATACTGGTAACTTTCAAAAATATAACCATAGTTAATGGGCAGATTCTATAAAGCTATGCAAGAACGAGTAATTTTTACAAAAGAACCATTGCAGCACACAATCCCACAATAGTAAATGAACATAGTACTTTGAATCAAACTTTGAGACAGGTACATTAAGCTAATGTCATGAAAACATATAAGAGTATAGACACAATATTCAGAGTCTCTTAATTTGAGTACTTCCCAATTACAATGTTTATTTTTCACATCTAATAGTAAACTTGTATAGTAATCATGGGAATTTATTATGATGCAAGAAAGAGTAGTTTCTACAAAGGATCCATTGCAGCACACAATCCCACTATAGTACATGAACATAGTACTTTGATATCAAAACTTTGAGACAGGTACATTAAGCTACTGACATAAAAGAACATAAGAGTATAGACACATTATTCAGAGTCTCTTAATTTGAGTACTTCCCAATTACAATGTCTATTTTTCACATCTAATAGTAAACTCGTATGATAATCATAGGAATTTATTATGATGCAAAATCGCGAAGTTATAAGATTGATGACGTCATGCTACATTTTACATTTAGAAAGTAAATTCATAATTTATATTATTCATGGAATTTATTATGATGCAAAATTGCAAACTTATAAGCTTTATGATGCCATGCTGTGAACATAATACTAAGGACATAAGGCATACTCTTTCGTTTCTTATGCTATCTGCATAATTTGCTTCCACAACAACACTTGAATGCTTTAATAGGATGATTAGTATCACCAAAGTCTATGCCATAGTCCTGTAAAGCAATTTGAATTGAGAAACTCACTCAGACATATTCGAACTTCATATTTGAAACAAATCAACAAATGGTTTACTTACCCAAGTTAATTCTTCATCAGCAGTAACTTCCCTTGCTGTAAAAAATGCAACCTGCAGGTAAGGAACACAACATAACCCCGAGCCTTGGGTTTCCTAGAGATGCAACTAAATAAAACAGCTTAATTCTACAAAATGAACAATGAAAGTTTATTGCCGTTACGTGGTAATAGTGATGATCTGGTGTTTCAATTTCAACTGGAACCTCTACCATGTTAGCATCACCACACCTAGTCAATAGATTTGTTAGTGTGATATAAATTTATAAAATAATAGACAAGGGAAAATTAAAGATAATAAGCTATTTTAGTCACTGCAGCATCCAATCAATGTATAAGCAAATTGAATTAGATTCATTAAAGCATAGACAAGCTGGAACTTGGATCTTATGGATTGTATAGATAAAGGGAAAGGATATAAAATATCATAATAACACTATTCTGTTCAGAAAATAATTGCAAACAACTTATATATGAAAGATGTAGAGAAAGGACGTCCTAGACAGACATAATCCGTTGCCTATTTCCAACCTAATTCAACCAATAAAGAACGAATGTATATAGGCAGTGCGTCTTCAAAAGAAAATCTTCATAAATCGTACTTCAGTGAAGTTTTTAGTGGTTATTAAGTTAATAATGGCTATACTGAAAAATGGGGATTACCATGAAAACCACCAGATCCAGCCTCCGTTGCGCATTGAAAAACTTCAATTCTGACCTTTTAACTTAGAAATTATTATAAAATTTAAATTCATTCAGAAATTAAAATATTACGATTCAGAATATATTAGATCGCATAATTTTGTCTATACTCCAGTATCAGCAAGTAAAACACAGAATTCATCACCAGAACGGCCCTCCCCTTGAAAGACTTTATCTTGCAACTACTACCAGATGATATATTTTCTAAATAGCAGAAGATGATTTGTGAAACCTGATGAGAAACGTAATTTACCAACTCAATTACGTGGACAAATTATGATGTCATAAGCAGTTAAATAATTCTTCAAATGTAGGTATAAAATTTCCTTATGTAGTCTATAGCTATATACTCAGAAGGTTACACCTAGTAATTTCAATAATTAGGCATAAAAAACAAAGCCTGCAACCATGAGACTGCATAAATGTTGTAAGCATTGTTTCATTCCATTAAAAGAGTACCTGTGATTGATAAACCTTGCTATGTTTCCATAAGATGTCGCATCCAAACATAGGGCCTCTTCATCCTTCAAGACACCCTCTGAACCCCAGTCTGCATCTAATAAGACAGGGTATATGTGCTTCTCGCCAGCACATTGCTTGTTTCGGTCATATAGTTCTGAATTGGTCACTATCTCTCCCACATATTCACATATGAATGCACCTTTAGGCAAGTTCTCAAGTGTCCTAAGCCCCAGCCCTTTCCTCCAGGAGTCATAAAAACCTAAAGTAATAAGTTACACAGTTCATGATTAATCCACTTCCTAGAACATGAATGGACATAATATAAGCTATATTCGTAAAATATAGCCTTAAATCAGAATGATTGGTATTTAAGTGAAACTATTGCAGCATATCATAGTGTCCAGTAAGCAAGTTTTACCAGTAAATTTGCACTTATGCCTAGCTGAACAACACGATTTCACAGCCTTTACTACAACCACATTTATACCAGCACTCTTTTATAAAATTTCTAACTACATGACCAGGAGCCTTTTCTTTGTAAGAAAAGAAAAAAATAAGCCAAACAAATGGCTAAAATAATAATTTAGATGTGCAAAATATTTATTCTTCCAGTATCCAAAAAGCAATTTAGTCTTAATATTTACTAGCCTATAACCTGCCATGCACGGGCTAATTATAATATTTGAAATTTTTTATTTTTTTATTTTATTTAAATTATAAAAAATAATAAGCGTGTACATGCACTATTACGCAGCGGTTTATGTATTTCCAACGTTTTTCCACTTATTCGAGATTGAGATTAATGAAGTTCAAATATTTACCTATTATTTTGTATACATTATAATATTATTGAAGTATTCAAATTTTAGATAATTAAAATCTTAAAATGACCTCTTACTACAGTCTACAGGTCGCTTTTCTGTGCCGGTGCAGAGGTAGGAAATTGGGAGTCTTGAATAGGAGTATGTGGATGACATGGTATTATTTTTTAAATATTATTTTTAAAAATTTTCTTGATTTATTAATTATTTAGTTATATTATAATTTGAAAGAAAGAAGTTGAGTGCAATTACAAATTAAGTTGAATAATAATTCATAGAGTTTGTAGTTATATTATATACATGATTTAATATTTTTAATAAAATTATATTTGTTTAAACTTTATTTTGGAAGTTATTAACGTACTTTTTAGGAAGAGTTAACCAACGGACCAAACGAAACCATATTTCGCTTATAATAGTATAGAATAGATAGCATTATTAGTATACTAGTTTCTTACCCATGCAATGCACGAGTGCTTTATAACTTATTTATGCATATATTTATTCTAATTTCATTTAATTATAATATTTTTAAATTCATCCTAAAATAGCAACTTAAATTAATTTTAAAATTATCAAATTTTATAATTATTAAAATTGATATATATATATATACCTGAATTTGTTTTATTTTTGGAATGATAAATATTTCTAACGGTCTATGCTATTAAATAATTCACCGTTTCTTATTAACTCTTTGTCTTGCGTCTCTAAATACAGATTTGATAATTTGTTAATACTAGTTTATATTAATTTTTGATAACTTTATCTCATATTATAAAATTCTAAAAAATATATTTCAAAAGTGTCAATTACTAATTTGATTTAATAGTACATTTATTCTAAATTAGCATTGTAGTTCTAGTGTCATTTTATATGATTTTATTATAATATATTCATATACGTATAATTTCATTTATTTTGTTTACATATTTTACTCTTTTCCCAAAAACATTTTCTATGTCGCAAACCAACTTTTTAGTTTTTTATAAAAATTTAATATATGTAAATTTTATTTATAATTATATTGTACTATTGAAAATTATAGATTTTGAAAGTACTAATTTTATTATTTTTAACCTTTACAAAAATATATTAGTTGTCTAATAAGAGCATTGCAAATAATTTTATAATTTCATTAACTTTGTTTTTATCTTTTAATTTCTTAAAAAAAAATCCTATGTTGCAAATCAACTTTTTACTTTTTGATAATAACTGCAATTAATGTTACTTATTAATATGTAAACTAGCATAATAGCACGTGCCAAGCATAATAGCACGTGCCATTGAAAATGATGTACACTAAATTTGTTGGATTGTTTAACCAGATTGTGCTAGTAAACTATTTCCGAGAGGGGTTTAAAGCTCCTGTGGCGGCAAATTTTTGTTGGTAAATGAAGACTTCTATAAAAGAGCTGCTGCTTGGCAATTTGAGTAACTGTCTGCAGGAAATGAGTTAGGTTGTGCTGGAAGGAGAGTAACTTTCCCGTGCAGTGAGTAGGTTGTCCTTGTATGGGGACTTTGTTTTGAGCACAATAAGTTGGACATGGCTACTATGAATTTAAAACAGATATTATGTTATCTTAAACGTCTGGTGCCTGTACTAAGATGCACCATTTTTGTAATGTCTAATTTGTTATTTTATTTCCTGTCTATGGTTTTATATTAGCATTGCCTTGTGTCAATGATGAAGTTGTCCACCCCGTGTGCATGAATACACCGGTAAGAAAGAGCGGAACCACCATCCATATTTAGCGTGTAAGATAGGTTGCATCAAAAATAGCAGTGCCTTAGACGTAGATATAACTTACAGCCCACTGTTTGACAGCACTAATGTTATATCAGGAATTGCATTGTACATGCTACAAGGGGAGGATCTAGTAAGGGGCACCGGGGGACATGTGTCCCCCATAAAATCAAAATTTGTCCGGTGTCCCCTAAACTAAAATTCCTGAATCCGCCCACACACCATCTTTGTTTACTTAAAAAAATATTAAGCCAAAGTTCCATCTTCGTTTACTTAATTCTAAAACTTAAAGAAAATATTAAGCCAAAGTTCATACTTGTGGTGGTTGTCCCTGTATCTATAGCCCTGATCGCAGAAGCTTTGTCTAAGTTTGAACCCTCTCCTGAACATCCATTTTATGATGTCTCCGCTCCTGAATGGTAAGAAAGAGAAAAGGATTGTTAGGTGACAGTTGAGGCTACAACTTCCATAAATGGCAAAGTTCATATTACTGTAGCCACTAAACACATAAATCATAAGATTATGGAATTTGATATTTTTTCTATAAAAATCCATAATTATTTTGATGCAGAATGTTATATCACGCCAGAAGCTATTTTCATGGTTACTATGCGCACCAAAAAAACACCTCCATTTGTCTCAAGGAACAGATCCTTATTCACAATTGCCATATTCCTAATTGTAGATGAAGAACATGTTTGGAGTCTTTGGACCATGTTGTGAGTGCTTTAATTCCAGTTGATCATGCAAAAGGTCCTCCAAATGAGGTTCAACCAGATATAACGAATACCAATTTGCTATTAAGAGGAGTAGAAAGCATTTCTATTCTTTTAAGTTTGCTGGTAAGGGCCTTTATCATTTTTTATAGTGCGAACAAATTAAGCATAAAAATTAAGTCGGTCATACATGTGGATCAAGTAAAACTGATTATGTACCTTCTCAGTCGGAAGAGGATTTTTATGTTTGATACTATACGCTTCAGCTTTTGACTGCCCTTTCTCACAAATTCCAGGAATAGGTAAAATCCTGCATTTTTTATTTTCTGGTAATATTTAGGTGATAGTTGACCTCTTTATCAGGTTGCAAGAAGCTATACTCACCACTCCTCAGTGGAATAACTCGCCTTATGGATATGCTTATGGATCATGAGGTTTGAACCTGGTATTCTTAATCAACACCGTTATATTTTTCTGGTGCTCGCTAGATCTTGTGTGACAATTTGGAGTTTTTCCTCTGGGTTATATGAAAGAGTCATGTACAAAGTACAGACTACTGAATAGTAGACTGATCAGAAGTAAGCCATTCTTGTGCAGCAACCAAGTCAGGTAGCACAGTTGCACCAGATTTCCTCCATTCTTCAGCATCCGGTGTCTTAAATCTAACCAACAATAAAGCATGCATTCCTATACTTTTTGCAGGCACATAGTCTTTACGCATGTTATCTCCAATTTGCAGAACTGCTTCTGGTGCAATATTTCTGCTCTCCTCAGAGCAATTTTGTAAATTTGCGGATCAGGCTTTTCAAATCCTTCAAGACCCGAGAACACGCCAAAGTCCCACTCTGAACCCTAGAATTTAACAGGTCATTTAAGAAAAGTTCAATTGTCATCACATTTACCATGTATAACTTTAATCAATGATACAGTAATAAATGATTTTCATGGGGTCATTCCAAACTTATCTATGCATATATACCTGATTTAAACCCATGGCTGGAAGAATAACATCCCGATACCAGTACTCTGCGTTGCTAACGAGTTCAACCAGTAAACCTTCATCCCTGAAAGATTTCTATCTCTCAAACATAGCCGCATAACATTCTGGAGCTGTATGGCCTGCACCCTGAGAATATACTCACACACAAACACCAATTTAAATTTACCTAGGGGTTATTGACTTAGTGGTAAGATCTATCCTTTTTCAGTGAATCATTAATGTGACTGAGAATACTGCGTTTTTATTTTTTCTTATGCTGTTAGATTTTTACTTCAATTGCAATGCAACAATCTTAAGTATTGCTCTTTCATGAAAAGTCAGAGTATTATAAAATAATGTAATTTCCTTTTCTTAAATAGTAAATAAATAGTAAACATCTGGGGATTTAGCTTAGCGAGGAGAAAATAATACCACACATGTATAGTTTTTAAAGATCTGACATGCAAGAAGTTCTGGAAAAATAAGATGAAATAATTACCTTTACAAAAGAGTCTCTAACACAAGTTTTCCACCACACCATGTTGGAAATTTTCTGTGCAAACCCAAAACTGGGATGTTCTTTTGCCATGTTTGTGTATGCAATTTTATAGCCCTTATGTACATGCTTGTAGTCTGGACACGGAAGTCCGCAGATTTGACTGCCATGCAATAGTAGTCACCGAACTCCCCCTTGTAAGCTAATAATGTGCCAGTAACATCCAGAGTGATACAGCGTAAATTTGTCATTATAGACATTTTGAGTATGATCTTGCAGATTTTTGTATCTTGGTCCTGAAAACAATTGTATGAAAACTTTAGTATATCACCAGTTCAATATATCAACTCTCTTTTTTTCCAAATTGCAAAAAGCAAATAAAAAATGCCAACTCTAAATATACAACATCAAGATTAGACCTTTTTTATACTCCCAAAATCCAAATTATAACACGACAGATAAGCAGCAAAATACAAAAGATTCAAACTGTAGGAAATTCAAAAAATTCTTGTCTTTCCAAGGTGCTTTAGAAAAGATTTTTAGTATTATTAAAGAGGAAGGAGGTTCAGAAGGTGGTGGTGTTGTGCAGGTACTTGAAGTACTTAACCAAGTATACCAGTATTATCATATGTCGTCTTCTGGACCCAGTGCTCCATACTGGACATGAATGGCTTATCAAGATCCAGGTCAAGCCTACCAGGATAACCATCTGCTGACTTATGGACAAACTGGTTCATACAACGGCAATATTCAAAATGAGTAATGACAAAGTCAAAATACAAAGAACTCAATATTGAATCAATATTCACATTTAGACCAGTAACAAGTTAGATAAGATGGCCAGCAAAGAGAATGATAAGAATAAAGGTCTCGCTGTGTGGATATATATATATATATATATATCACAAGTGTTTGAACTGTATGGCGCACTGATCGAACATCAACACTAACTTTTTTGAGATCATCTCTTAGTTCAGGTATCTACAGGATTCAGAGATTTAGGTAAAAAGGCATATAATACTAAAACATGTAAACAAAATGAAGGTACAAACCGTTGAATCACCTCTACCTCCCCTCTTGTAGCATCAATAAGTTTTCTAGTATCATCTAAGCCAGCATCCGCGCGACCCATTTTCGAAAATCAATGCCTTTTGGTGGACTGAAAAGCACATGAAAGACCCAACCAAGTCCGAAGTTAATATGATTGCATTCGTAATTGTCAACTTCACAGACATTGGTAATCATGTAAATGATTAGTACCAACTGCGTATGCTTAATTGCTTATAAAATGAAAACTTAAAAAAATTACAACAATTGAGTAAACATTCTCAACCTCTTTATCTATCTTAGTAGTTGGCTTGGATAAACTGTGTCTTGTTGCAAACATTAGATGAAGAAGTTTCCAACCCTGACAGCCAAGAAGAAGAGTTTAGTAGCAATTCGGCTTGAACGAATTAATTTGTACAACAATATCATATTGAACAGTAACGATACAGTAAGCTCGATCTGTAGCATGTGAAATACAGCAAATAAGGGGGTGCGGGAACTGACCAAGCGTGTTTACCAAGAAGAGAAACAATAAAGAGAACCGGGCAGAGTGGGAGAGGGATACCTCAAAACCCTAAGCTAAAATCATTACCATTATATATACTCGAGGACATTGTACAAACTTTTCAGAGATAGTCTTATTTTTGTATATAAGCAATCAAATATTCTACAGGATTTCAAATATCTAAGCTGGATCAGAAAAATGAGTCACCTGACTCCTTTGGTCCTAGTCTGACCATAACTCGATCCAATCATTAGGTAAAAGACAAACTTGCTCTGGTCAGGTATCACTTGTAGAAACATGAAGGTACCCCAATTATACTTCGTGCTTTATAGAAGCATCTTGCCTAAGGTAAAAATATTTAAGATGGAACAGAAAGATTCTCAAAAACTCCTGCAGTAATAATTTTTTACAGAAATCCCAAATCAAAATGATTGCAGCCAGAATTATAGAATCATTATGCCAAATGAAGTAGCAACCAAAGAATTACCAACACATAATATACACATATGACATATATATGCATTGAATTTACCCCGTAGACTCCCATATAATATTCCATTATATGCTTATGTAAGTTGATTGGCTTCTCCTTGTTAGTCATTCTTAGTCTTCCATGTGGGATAATACTATCTTCCAGTCAACAAAATACAAGTCGTGAAAGCCAAAACCTCCTTTTCTACCTCCCATCCGCGGTCTCTCCTGTAATTGCCCCCTCCCTCAGGCGCCCCAGCGGGACAAACGAATTACATTATCAGATCTTGGAACCATTTACAAATCCAAGCTTGTTCTTGGACAATGACTTTGTTTTTGCATCTCCGGAATGTGCTATAATTAGACATGCCACTAAATGCCATGTCCATCTTTAGAGGGGTCCATCATTTGTAATTTTATTCAATATATAGAAGCTTGGTCACAATGTCTCTGTACTGTATCTTATAGTTTATAAACGTGTAATCATAGATAGATCTAATTTTTGAAAAGCCTGCTAATACCAAAAAAGAACCACTACTTTTTGTTTAATTTATGTAGTACATCAGTTCTTTGCAAATTGGTCAAATTTCCAGAAGAAATTAAAACATAGCAAGGAAAAGCATATAGGACGAAGTCATACCTGTCGAATTTGGACAAAGACAAGCTAAGAATTCAAATCGAATGTCCCTTTCACAGTTCATAGTACGTGTATGGATCTTAAACATTTGCGTCCTACTTTCTAGATCCAAACTCAACATTACGATCTAACCTCCCAGGACAAAGCAACGCTGGATCAAGTGTGTCAGGCCTGGAACAAACAAATCATTAGACAGTTGGCAAGTTACAATTACAGATAAACCAGTTTAGGAGTCCAGAAAAATAGGTAATCGACATCCTAACTAGACATTACAATGGCAAAAACCTAAATCATTAGGCTGAGATAAACTATTACTATTTTTCTTAATCTAATTCTTTGATTATTTTTACATTTGATTCATTCTACTAATTATTCTATTTGTGTCTATATTCTATATTTTATACATTCTACTTCAATTCAATTCCTTTTTATTTATCAATCTTTACAGCCTGAAAACTGAAGCAGTATCCTAAAATTAACTAGCTCCTGTACATTCTAGTTTATCGCGAGAGTGACTAAAAATGAAAATCCAAACACAACGGATGTTAATGTAATGAGTTTGATGTGGAAGACATTAGTGACAAATTTGGTCTCTTATTGTTTTGGAAATTTTATTTTTTTTAGCTCTAGTAAAGACCAACCCAGTGGAAAATAATGCCTGGGGTCCAACCTTGCGAGTACAATTCATCGGCTATATACAAGAGATGCGATCTTAACCTGTTTGTCATCATCAGAACTTTAATATTTCCTCGAGCATCAAATCCATCAAGCTGATTTATGATCTCAAGCATTGTGCGCTGAACCTTATTATCTCCGCCCACACCATCGTCAAATCGTGCACCTCCAATTGCATCTATCTCATCAAAAAACACTATGCAAGCCTTCTTTGATCGTGCCATCTGCCAAAAAGAAAATGTGTTAGTTGTATTCTAAATAACATGTACGAGAGATTTTGGACACTAAACATCTTGACATCTTGTAACCTGAAGCAACTCGCGAATTATGCGAGCACCCTCACCAACATACTTTTGAACAAGCTCACTTTCAATCACACGAATAAAGCACGCATCAGTTCTATTGGCTACAGCCCTAGCTAGAAGTGTTTTACCCGTTCCAGGAGGACCATAACAGAGAACTCCCCTTGGAGGGTCAATTCCAAGCTTAACAAACATATCAGGGTGAAGCATAGGTAACTCAACAACCTAAAATTGAACAGGTAACACCAATAAGTAAAAAACAACATTGATAACTAAAACTTACATGAATGCAAATATGTAACTGATATCAATTTTCACATTAAAAAAGATATTATTACAAACCTCTCGAATTTTCTCAATCTGTTCATTGCATCCACCTACGTCGTTATATGTAACATCAGACTTTCCTCAACAGTCATCATAGTGACACTTGGATCAATACAGATCCACACTATATTATTTTCGGTCGGTTAGTATTGTGCAGGATATCAGAAGTTGGTGAAGGCGATGCATGAAGATGATTTTGGCGACCCTTCGATCTTTCTCCAGAAGCAACCACAACAAGCAGCAAGACTCGTCTTTTCTTTTTCTTTTTTATCAAATAAAACTTCTGAAATTACGAATTAATATATAGAATAGATTGGTAATGGGACATCTATAAAAGGCCTAATAGCCATGTAGTATCGACCTGACATTTGGTTTGCATGGACTAACACGTTTGTGGTCTGACCAGGCGCAATTAGTATAGCAGAAGTTGTGAAAGGTTTGGTGTAGACTGCATCAATCTCAACTACTGTCAAATTGTAAACCAGCAATTGCAAAAAATAAAAAGCTCGTCATTGAGGGTTGTATTTATGATTCTTAAAAGATATGTCTTCCCTTTTCAACCTCCATGGCAGGCGTATCTGCAAACATGAAACTGATTAACATGTGACTTCGGAAATTCCTCATTTAGCAGTGTCACTTAATTAACATATCCTACTAACGTTTCTCGTAACAAGGAAAGAGAGGCCCTAGTTTGCCATTAATTGTATGTGCATTGACATATTTGGGGGCAATCCCAAGATGTTTCCTTGCTTGACAACCTCTTCCACATCTACATGCCCCCATTCACCTGCACTCACCACAAAAATTTTATTTTGTCAGGAATCAAATGATAGCTGATTTAGTTCCAAGTGACATTTTTTTAACCTGAACTCACCAAATGCCGAAATCTCTTCTCTAGCTGGCCTTGGAAAAGGAAATGAGGTTCCCAGTTTTAACATAATGACTATTGCACCATAAATTGTAGCTCTGAGCCAAAGAATATGTTCATGTCACTAGACTATCACTAGACTATCTCATCGCACTCCTCGAATAACACTTTATTTATATAGAGACACGAAATACATTCTCTAACTATACATGTAAAATAACTTTTCAAAGAACAAATGTACAATGGGAGCAAGCATTTTGATTCTTAACAATAAGATCAGTTTTCGAGTTGCATTTGATCAATTGCATATTCAATCGATATGCGTATGTGTAAATACTCGATTGATCAACAAAACAAGGTTCATCAATGAATAAATGAATAATTATACAGAATCATAACATTGTTATAGTTATTATCAAAATTAAAGTAAAATGGTTAACTACTCCTACAGAGGCGATCTAGTAGCTAAAGAAAAAAAGAAAAGCCGGAGTCATAGCAAATCAGAAGGAAAACAAGTAAACTTAAAGTTCATAAGTTGCCACTAAAGATAAGCAAAAACTATCTACATATTTACGCAAGACAGAATAATAAGTAAAAACAAATAATATAAATTGTTCCAACAAACTGCTAAGGCTTCGCATTTCTATGGCTCAATTTTTCGGCCGGTAAGAAGTGTCACTTTTCCAACATGAAACCACTTGATAAACCGATCTGAATCACAACCCGAGTCATATATCCCAAAAAAAGCCCCAGTATCCAAAATCACAGTTACAACTGTTGAAATTCAAATACAAAAAGTTAATCAAGTCTCAGGTAACTACGAACAAAATAGTGTTGTATCAGTCAACACACAATAGACACTGATCAATAAAGATAATAATATTCACGGCGAAGCTGGAACAGGGTTTTTCCTCCAGCCTTCATATTATTGACATTTTCAATCCACGAAGCTTTCTCCTGAGAAAATAATTAAATAGGGGAAATTTGAGATCATAACAAACTTGCAGCATATCTAATATTTAATTTTAACAAAAGATACTTACAGATTCACTCATGTTAATCCATTCATTAAATCCACATTTTTCGGCATCATCTGGAATCTTTGATGGAAAAAAAAAAGAGAAAGAACTGAATTAACACTAAGGAAGTGATATAAAATAGTTGGATAGAAAGTAGAGATGTTACCAATCCAGTGGTTGAGCGTGGATGATTCTGGTAATAACGCTTCAGAAAGTCAGTAATCCTATAATCAAACAAGATAACGGAATAGAATCAAAACATTTGGTGAACACCTTTTCTTGAATAAGAAAAAAAAAAGAGGTTAAAAATTACATGAACATAGAGTATGCGTCCATCTCTCTCGCCAACAGAGTTTTTCTTCTTTGTTTTTTCATGGATGCGGTTGCCACAGTCTGTTTAAACAACAAATTATAAATAACAACATATAAATTACAGGGGCTTATGCTAGCAAATTGGAAAAACAAAAGTTGACAAATAACCCCAAAATCTGAAAGGAAATTCGATATAAACAGACCTTATTGGCTTTTCCGTTTTTCCTAGCGAAAATTAAAAGAAAAAAAACTTGTCAGTTGACATTTATCGTTTATGCGTTAAAACCAGCAAAGTTAATAGGGGAAAAAAATTACTTCTTGCTATCAGCTTCCTTAGTCCCTCTTGTTACCACCATGGTACCTGCAATTTTAAGCCCTATCTGCAATTTTAAGCCCTAATATGTTAGACGATGGAGAGAGTAGATGATGGATACATACGGGTGTTTGGGAGTTTTGTTTGGGCCGACCGAATTTGGGAATCAAAAAGCCCCTTCCACCTTATCTCGTTAAAATTATTCCGGTTCGAAAGCACGGGTTTTTAAATTTTTTTCAATAAAATAAATAAATGAATGAATAAATTATATTTGTTTTATATCGAGTTTAATATTTTAATATAGAAAAAGATATTTATTAGTTAAATAAATGAATTATAAATGAAAATATTTTACATATGATTTGTTCCGACAACGGGTTTCGTTTGATTTTATTTCGACTCTATTTTGAGTTCTGCAAATAAGATTTTGACAATTCTACATCCCACTCAAAACTCACGAAATAAATTTTAATTCAGTAATTGTTCAAAAAATATTATCTCCGTAAAATTAACCCAAAATTGAAGAAAAAGACGGTCATGAATATTACATTAAGTATTTTATTCAAATTAGGATATGTACTTAAATATTATATACAAATTGGAATAACTACTTATATTTGATTTGATTTAAAATACCTGTTTATATTTGGATATACTTAAATATTATACACAATTTAAAATAACTACTTTTGTCTGATCTAGAATACCTACTTAAATATGGATATACTTAAATATTCTTTGTAATTTAGAATACCTACTCATATTTCATTTAGAGTACCTCCTCATATTTCGATGTACCTAAATACTCTATTTAATTTATAATATCTACTTATATTTGATTTAGAATACCTACTTATATTCGGTTTAGATTATGAAAATAGAATATTCCTTTATTTTAAATCCAACGACTATCATTTATTTAAACCATGATCTAATGGTCCTTATTACATTGGCAGTACAGGGATCATAATTTGGATAAGATCCCTCTTATACATATTATATTATATAAGAATACAATATACGAAATATTAAGAATTTTAGTTTTCATTCATTTAACTTTTCTATTTTCACTGTTAGGTCCTTAATACAACTGTAGAGGGGGTGAATACAATTTATGCAGATAAATCGAAATAACCACTCAACGGGATGAAAAGTTTTCTATTGATTGATAAAAACTGATTACAAACTAATATCTCAAAGGATGAACATATATCATTGAGAGCTGCTAGATTACAAAAAGGATGTATCAATACGCGACACACAAAGTGTTAACCTAATTTGGCTTTTATACTGCACAACTACACAATCAGAAAAGAAATCATATTCAATTATAATAAGGAATCATAAAACATATCCTTAATTTGATTGCTACTAGAAGTAAAGTCCTTCACCGACTTGTATTTTGCAAATCATTTCCATCATTGATATCTCCTGACTTTTAGCTGAAGTGACTAAATACTGATATTAGTTACTGATCAACAAATGTTGATGACATATGCTGATGACATCACCTTCTGCTAAACTCTGATATCAAATGCTGATAATAAACTCTGATAGTTTATAAGCTAATATTATCAATTTCTTCGAACAATCCCCCCCAACTTGTGCATTATGAAATATGTACAAGTTTTAAATTGATGATTTAGAAGCTTATTTAAAAGAAAGAGTGAGTGAGAAAAGATCGATGAAGACTCCCTCTGCGGTCCCACGACTCCACCCGAACCCACCTACGAACCGCGAATGTCAAAACTATCTAAATGTAGAAATACAAACAAATAATTTATCTTATAGTCAGTGCTTCCAAACTTTATCTTCAGTCTTGAACTTCAGTACAGTCTGTAGTTTCATCAAAGAGTTTCCTGAGTAGTTGTCCTTCAAGAACATTCACATATATTTCCATTCTCTGTTTGATATCCTTGAGCTCCTCTGTTGACTCATCATTCTGATAAACAGCAACTCTGAGGTCATGTAGATTTGATTCTCCAAGTGCCAAATTATCCAGCTCCAGAAATTCAATTTTCTTTCCATCAGGATTGAAAGTAAGAACTTCTTTTCCTAAAGATTTAACCATTTTGGCTCCTTCAGTAGGCATATGATAAGTGGATTTTATATCTACTTGGAACGCTTCATTACAGGCATAAGTTGGTGTTTTGAACTCAAGTTGTTGGTATTTTTGATGTGTTTTTGCGTTATTGCATTTCAGGTATCAGTTATATGAAGAAAGGAGCTTTTAAAGGAAATATGTTGAAAAGTGATCAGAATTGGAAGTCTAGGCCATTCTAAAGTCGTAGAATCTCGTTAGCTTCGCGTGGACAGTTGAATCGCCTAATTCTGATGAGCAGAACTCAAGATATGGCCAAAAGAAGAATTGTAAGAAAAATTCCAGAAGGTCAGCGCGGCGCACTGTACCAGCGCGGCCGCGACCGGTTTCTGCCCCAGAATACTGATTTTAGTCGAAATTGAAAATTTTGAGAGTCCTGGTCATTCTGAGCCTATATATACCCGTAAAAAGATGTTTTTAACAACAAGGAGGCCTGTGAGAGCAATAAGAAGACCTAGAGGGCAAGAGACGGCTACGGAGAATAAGACTTTTATTTTCTTTAATATAGTTGATACTTGGATGCTAGTTTTCGATTTGTCTTTGAACCCTAGTACTCTTATATTGTTTATTATCATGCTTTCATTGGAACCCATGGTGACGATGAGTTCGATTATGAACTAATCGTTATCGTGGGATTCTAACGGATTTACTTATAGATTCCTGTAGTTAATTTTGTTAGGTCACACAACACTATAGAAGGGGTTGAATATAGTGTTTATACAACCAAATCGATTTAGAACACAAGTATGTAACAGTAATCAAGTTTATTCAATATAATACGCTCTGTTACAAATCTGACCATCCTCTTGCTTAACTTCCATGGTTAGATCAAAGCAAAACATATGAGTATAAAACTCAACAAGTAACTATATATGACAGTTCTACAATACAATATCCACAATATACCAATTCTGATTTCAAGGCATTCTACTTTAACATTTCTAGGTGGTAGATTTCTGTCTTTGGGCTTATGAAAGGGTTCATGAAGAAAGGCTTTGGGATTTAGGAATCAAAACACAAGATAGGGTGAAAACCGACATTCATCACAAATCATTAACAAAATCTCAAATGATCTTTTAAATGGAAAACGAGAATCTATTAAACTTTGAAAATCAACATGATTGCTAATAGTATAAGAATCAGGGTTCACAATTTGTACGCAAATTGATATCATCATCAATTCTCTTTTCAAAACATTATAAGCCATTTATGAATCAATTACTGAATAAGGAAATTCAATTTCTCTTTAAATAGTATGAACCTTTGATTGGACTACTTTCACTTTTGATAATAATAATACGGGTGATCAGCCCGTACCGACCTCCATCCGGTCTTTAAGGTACCTATGACATAATTTCAGCCTTAAAACGGACTAACCCCGCTAGCCTCTTAACATGAGCGGACTAGTCCCACTAGTCTCTTACGTCTTAATCCAATCCATAAGGAATTCGTTTGGAAAACCTTATATTGGAAAAGAAAGATTTTACTAAATTCATTTTAACATTACCAAGAATATGAAATCATTCAGACTCTTTCAAGTCGAAACTCATTCTTAAGTTCAATTTCAAGAAATCAAAGAAGGTGAATGAATCAAAGATAACAAAGTACAACACTAGGGATCTTGATCAAATGACCACAAAGTATACAAGTTAGGGAATCAAGCAGTTTCAAGGATCATTGTGGACATGTTTATAAAGGAATGAAGGTTCATTACACAAAGGGGTTCACAAAGGTTCTTATAAGGTTTACAAGAATTCAAGGTATTAACGGGTGATCAGGATAAGAAAAGGTTACCAAAGGGTTTGAACAATAATATTATAAATAACAAGTTCGCAAGGACAATGACAGGGTATCTCAAGAATCAATAACATGGGTACATCACTATAAAAGTTTAATACTCTACATGGCATGGATAATATCCTCTTTATAACAATTTACACAAGTAAGTAGAGTTATTTATCTGAATTCGCTTTCCTATTTCACAAGGGTTGAACTACTGCCACCTAGTATACTTTTCCCTTTCTTAGCCCGAATGCCTTCACGCTCCGAATCTACAATCCAACAATTAAAACCCTAATTAGATTCTCACTCGACGTTCCCAGAACGCTTAACAATTAACCCTTTATCGAAAAACCCTAAGAGTATACATATACTCAATTATAATCACACAACACACTTATACCATAACTCGTATACTATAACCAAATAGACATCGAATCACATATTGTAATGCAAACACAACACATAGCATATAATCCTTATATTTTAAATTTTATACCTTGAGTTTTTATATCAATTATATAACCCCATACCAAGATGACTCAATCCTTCCTTTTTCATCATTTAATTCGAACCAAAACACATACATAAATCACATAACTTGTAACGCCCTCCAGACCCGGGGTATAAGTCTGGGGATTATGAGCTAATTACCAAACATGTACAATCTGATTAACAAATAATAAAGAAATAAAACTAAACCCCTTTAACACTAACCAGGATCTTTTTAGGTTAAAGTATGAAAATAAGAACCACTAACTACTTTATTACAAACCAAATTTAATATCTCACAAACTCTCTTTATTACAAACCATTGTCTAATTCATTTTAAACTAAGTTCAGCTTTTATTCAAACACACACACTATCTATCAACACTCCACCTGCTCAGGTAACTCAAAGCTTTCTTCCTGGATTGGGATCAACACCTTGGGTATGAGAGGATCCCGAGGCTTGACCCGCTTCTTTACCACTCGAGTCCTGATGGGTTTCATATTCCTTCTTAACTAAAAACAATAAGGTGAATAACCCCGCAAAGATATAAATTTCTGGCAAAGATATAGATGATTCCGTAACCCGGGTATATCTGCAAAGATATAACCCCGCGAGAATAGAAAGAAGGCCATTTCTGGCGAATACAAATGAACTAAACTGGACTCAAGTTCGCAGCTATACCCTGCTGATCAGCCAGGATACAGTGCAGATCTATATCTCACTATATAGATCCCGTCGGGCACCCAGGCACTACGGCCCATCTCAGGGATCCGTTTATGTCCTGGTCCTTAGGATTAAGTAAACTTAATCCCCAAAAAATTATTATCCAGTCCCTGGAATAGCAACCGGGACAATCGGTATGCTTTGATATATTCTAATCACCAGAATATATCAATAATTGTGAGTAACAATTGAAATATGAACAATGAATTCCAATGAAAAGAATAATTCAAAAGTCGAAATGAAATATAAACAAGGGAATAAAAAGAGTGCAAACGTGATAAGAATATCACTATTCTGAAAATAGAATAGGGGAGAAACTTGCCTTCTGCGCGACTCACTGCAATTAAATCACTTTCGTCTATCACCTACTCGACCTGCCTTGCTGGCTTAGCTTCTGTTAGCAAAATAGACTGGTTAAGTCATTTTGTACTTCAATTGCATCTTGAATCGACTTTATTTCATTCCTATTATCTACTCATACGCTTATGACTGACTTGTATATTATATATAAGCAAGTAGGACTCGATTAACCACATAATACACATAAGCACATAAGCACATAATCATTTTTATAGTTAAAATAATTTTTAGAATCAAAATCGACTCGATGATCGCCATCTGCTTCATTTCCCATTTTTCCGAAATTTTTCGGACTCGTCTCGGCACGCATTGCGACTGATAATCAAGCAATTAATAAAGTCAACTAATTTCTAGAAGAAATTAGGTCTTAATGTTATTTTTAATGAAATGGATTTATTTTTCTGAGTCAAATGTCTTTTGTTTCGCTTAAATCGGGCTAACGGTCTAATTAATATCAATTAAACACTGATAATTCAATTTATTATTCAATATAAATAATTATTGCAAATTTTTAAATCCTAAAATCATTTTTAAATAATTATTTAAGAAAAATCAAAGTCAAAAATAATTTTTTTATAATTTTTGGAGTTAAGATGAATATGTTATGATTTATTGAAAGTTACTTGATTAATTATCGAAATAATTAATCATTTTTAAATAATTAATAAATAAATAACTAATAAATAATTAATAAGTAATTATTTAATAATCTAATATAATTAATCCCTAATTATTAGGATTGATTTAGTACAAATATTTACAACTTATCATTATTTATTCGATTAGATCGATTATTTATAAGTAAATAATCGATATCTTTAACTGATACGTTAATTATTGAATAAATAAGTTATTATCCGAATAATATTTCAACTCAACGAACCACTACCCGTATTTATACGAGTTATTCGCATTTCTCGCATAATTATCGAAACATTACGGTTTTTATTACAATTTATACGATTTAAATCAACTATCTGTATTTAATTATTCGTTACGAATAATTATTACGTAATCTAAACGAAATTAAATATATAAATCGATACTCATACTCCGAATTCCTAAAATTCGAAACATTACTTGAATAATTCTGAGTCACTCGCTTTAATCGATTAATTATCGAAATAATTATCAAATTAAACGATCCAATTATATAATTTCATTTATTAAAGAATTAACTAAATAATAAATAATAAATAATTACCTAAATAAATAATTAAATAATTAAATAAATAATTATATTTTCGAATATCTAACTTAATAAAATAATTTAGAATTTATTTACAAAATATTTCAGATTTTTAATCTGATTTATATTTGATTTTTATAATTTGCAAAATTAAATTCTGTTTTATCAAAATAAAAGTAAATAAATTTAATTCTAGAAACATAATTCAGATAAACGAATTGGGGGATTTTGGATCGAAACCGGGTTGTTTTCCGGGTTAACAATCGGGTCAGGGATGGCTAACCGGGTCGGGAAGAACACGACCGGTTTCTGGAAAATCTCCAGTTTCCGGCGGTTCCTCGCCGGACTTCGGCGAGCTTAAATCACGAACTTAACGTGATGTTTCTGCTCCGTTTTCGACGCGAATACATTCCGAAACCTCCCTGTAGTTCAGCCCCGGCCTCGATGATTCTTAACACCGCCTCCACCATCTTCTCCGGCGAAAAACGTCCAAAATCCGGCGACCTTCAACCCAAGTTCGGCGAGCTTGATTTCCAGGTAATACCAGCATCGTTCGAATCGTTGTTTGATGGGTTTTCGTTCTGAATTTCACGAGGAACACAACTAAACTAATATCATAACCTAATAACCCCTACAACTAGTTCTCCGATCAAATCAAACACAAGTCCGGCCAAAACTCAAAATCACGATTCCGTACACGAAAAATTACGATTAATATATCAAAATAAAGCTATTAACTTCTACAATCAAACCCAGCCATCAACAACAATCACAGCATCACCAAAATCACAGAAAATCGAATCAAAAATTCGGGTAAAACTACGAACTCAAACCATACCCTCCTGGGGTTATACCAATCAATTGAATACTCAAAATCATCCTTATGACTCAGGGAAAACTATACGAATCATCAAAATCATCAAACAATTCAAGAATTAAAAACGCCTAATTCGACTATAAACCCTAAAATACGAATTGAAAATCAAAGCAACAAAACACAAAATTGATAACAGAAATAGAAAGTAGAGATCAAACGTTTTCGATTGACAACTCACATGCTTGATTTGGAGATCAGAATCACGATGAAATCGCTGGTGGAAGTCAAGAACACCAAACCCTAATTTCTGGAAAATTGGGGAAATTGCAGAATTTCTGATTTTTAATTAATTAAATTAATAATAATTAGGGTATTTATAGCTGCAAAACTAATACTCCTAAATAAAATTAAGGGGCTAATTATACATTTAATAAAAATATTTGACCCTAATTTTCATAATTTTTGGGTATTAAAATTTAATTTATAATTATTTTATATATACAATATATATGTCAAAATTTCCCAAAAATTGTGAATAATGCAAAAATACAAAGACATGGTATAAATAAAAGTCCTATAATTTTATAAAAACAAAAATGTGATGTTCGTGGGGTTTTTAACACAAAATGGGGCCCGAAAAAGTCATTTTTCGCAAAACGAGAAAATTTATAAAATATCTAGATGTTCAGAATAATGCGATGGTAAAACCCGTTTGATGAAAAATAAGGCCCATTATTTTATTTGAAATACTGGCTTTAAAATCATGGTCTGGGTCATAAAACGTTTGAAATGAAAGCTATGAATGTGAAATAAAACATCTGGAAAATACCTTAAAAATACAGGAATGACACAGAATATACGTAAATCGTAACAATTTGGGTTTAACAGATAATCACACACAAATGACATCTTAATACACATAATTTATTATAAATATGATATAATACAACGTAAATTTTTCAGTCGTTACATCCTTCCCCCCTTAATAGGATTTTGTCCTTAGAATCTTCTATGAAAACAAATGAGGGTATTTCTCTAACATCTCACTTTCAAGTTCCCAGGTTGATTCTTCAACCATAGGATTTCTCCACAACACTCGCACTAAATATACAGACTTATTTCTCGACACTTTCTCTCGCCGATCTAAAATCCTTATCGGCTGTTCTACAAAAGATAAATCAGGTCGGATATCTATCGGTTCATACTCTATTACATGCCTAGAATCAGGATTATATCGCTTAAGCATCGACACGTGAAACACATTGTGAATATGTTGTATATGAGGCGGTAAAGCTAATTCGTACGCAACTTTTCCCACTTTCTTCAACATTTCAAACGGTCTGACGTTTTCAATTTACCCTTATTGCTAAATCTGGTCAATCCTTTCCATGGCGATATTTTGAGTAATACGTTTTCTCCTTCCTAATAGTCCATATCCTTCCTTGATTGGTCTGCATATTTGCGTTGCCTGCTTTGCGCTGCATCGAGTCGTTTCCGAATGAGTTCAATCTTTTCATTAGTTTGTTGAATTAATTCTGGACCCAAAATCTTACGTTCTCCAACTTCATCCCAATGTACTGGTGATATGCATTTTCTCCCGTATAATGCTTCGTACGGTGGCATTCCAATGCTGGCGTGATAACTGCTATTGTAAGAAAATTCCACCAAAGGTAAATGCCCATCCCAACTGCCTTCGAAATCGATCGCACAAACTCGTAGCATATCTTCAATCGTTTAGATAGTTCTTTCACTTTGCCCGTCGGTTTGCGGATGATAAGCGGTTGTTAGGAATATGTGTATTAGTTTGATGATAAGTTAAGCAAAACACTTAAGTAGAAATCTAGTGTTTGTAGCCTCAACGGATAAGACCATCTTGGCTATCCGTTGAAGGAGTAGCCTTACTTAGTAATAAGTTTGGTATTGTAGCACATTTCACTCTCTGGTTTCAAGCTGTAATTCTTAGATGTTGTTAGGAAATAATCAGTCATGTTGACTACTAATGGATGTACAAATAGGAGGGCTAGTTGTAAATATTTCATGCCTTGTAATTTTGTATAAGTGAAGAAGTGTCAACGGATATTGAAGACCTTCAACGGATAAGAAACAAAGCTTCAACGGATGTCTCTAATGCTTCAACGGATAATATCCATCAACGGATAAGTGCTTCAACGGATAAAGCTTCAACTGCTAGAGCATCAACGGATAAAGCCATCAACGGATGAAAGCTTCAACGGATGCTCAGTCTCATAGCAGTTGATAGTGACAGTTAACCAAGCTGGCAGAGGCACATGGATTGACAGAGATGTGGTAGCCTATTTCAGGAACAGCAGAAAAAGCAGCCGTTTTTAGTCTGGTTCAAAATGGAAAGTCAACAGATAATTCCATATTACACTGGATAAAAATGGAATAGAAACAAGTGGAGAACTATTTTCTTATTGTACTTTATCTTTGTCTTCACTTGTAAACTTGGTGATATATAAACCAAGTAGTAGCTAGTAATTAGATGTGAATTTTCCCTGAGCTGTTTAGAAATATCAAGAGAGAAAATCATCTAGTTTGTACTAGGAAGCAGCTGTGATTTAATTTTGAATCACAGATTTTCTGAAATAACACATCTCTGGTGGAACAACAAATCCACCAGAAAAGTTTTTAAGTTCTTTGTGTTCATTACATTTGTGTTTGAATATATATCTGTCTGCATCAGCTCCAAGCAATTCACACACATTTGATCACTCAAACACTTAGCCTTACAAACTGCTCAAAACTTGAAAAAGTTTTGAGATTTACATTCAACCCCCCTTCTGTAAATCTCATTATTAGTCCACTGGGAATAACAATTGGTATCAGAGCAAGCTCTTAACATATAAAGAGTTTAAAGATCTATTCTGCTAACATCATGAGTGCACAGAAGAACTCTCCTGTTACCATCATGAATAGGAAGGATATTGGTGTAAAGATTCCAGTCCTGGAAAAGGATAATTATCATCACTGGAAAGTGAAGATGCATTTACATCTTCTTTCTCAAGATGAAAGCTACATCAACTGTATTGAAAATGGTCCTCACATCCCTCACAAGGTAGCCACAGCTGCTACTGCAACAGTTGCTGTTGGACAGTCTATTCCCAAGCCAAGAGCAGAATGGACTATTGAAGACATGGAAGAAATCCGCAAGAATAAGAGAGCCATGAACATTTTGTTTAATGGCTTAGATCAAGATATGTTTGACAATGTCATCAATTGCCAAACTGCAAAGGAAGTTTGGGACACTGTACAAATCATCTGTGAAGGTACTGAGCAGGTCAGAGAGAACAAAATGCAGCTTCTTATTCAACAGTATGAATATTTTCACTTTGAAGAAGGTGAATCATTAAATGATACCTTCAACAGGTTTCAGAAACTATTGAATGGATTGAAGCTGTATGGTAGAGTGTACCAAGTCAAGGATTCCAACTTAAAATTTCTTAGGTCTCTGCCAAAGGAATGGAAGCCCATGACTGTCTCTTTGAGAAACTCTCAAGATTATAAGAACTTCACACTTGAAAGATTATATGGAATTTTGAAGACTTATGAACTTGAAGTGGAGCAGGATGAGCTGTTGGAAAAGGGAAAGAGAAAAGGAGGAATAGTTGCTCTTGTTGCTGACTGTGAGAAGATGGAAGCCAGGAATGAGGAGAAGACAATGCCAAGTCTCAAAGTTGGCACAAGCAAATCAGAATCAAGCAAGGGTAAAGAGCAAGTTGTTGAGGATGAAGACAATTCCAGTCAGGATGAATCTGATGATATTGAAGAACATTTGGCCTTTCTGTCCAGGAGGTTTGCAAAGATGAAGTTCAGGAAAAACACAAAGTTCACTAAGCCAAACAAAAATATGGTGGACAAATCAAAGTTCAAATGTTACAACTGTGGCATTAGTGGACACTTTGCAAGTGAGTGTAGGAAGCCAAATTCTGAGAAAAAGAAATTTGAGCAAGTTGATTACAAAAAGAAGTATTTTGATTTGCTCAAACAAAAGGAAAGAGCATTTCTCACTCAAGATGATTGGGCAGCAGATGGGGCAAACGAAGATGATGATGTGGAATATATCAACCTAGCCCTGATGGCTAATTCTGATGAAAATGAAACTAGTTCATCAAGCAACCAGGTAATTACTACTGATCTCTCTCAGCTCTCTAAACATGAATGCAATGAAGCCATAAATGATATGACCAATGAATTATATCATTTACGTGTTTCCCTTAAATCTCTAGCAAAAGAAAACACTAGGATCAAGGAGAATAATGTGTTTTTAAGTGATAGGAATGCTGTGTTAGAGGATCAGGTAATTGAGCTTGAAAAGATAAAACTTAAATGCCTGACTGTTGAGAGTGAACTAGCAGAAACTGTTAAGAAAGTGGAAATTCTTTCTAAACAGTTAGAAAGTGAGCAAGAGGTAATCAAGGCCTGGAAAACATCTAGGGATGTCAGTGTTCAGATTGCAAAGGTCCAGGGAATTGAATCATTCTGTGAGGATGCCTGGAAGAAAAACAAAAAGAAGTTAGAATTAATTGATGGATTGTCAACGGATGTGGAATCAACGGATGATGAAAGTTATCCGTTGAAGGAAGAAAAGGAGCATCCGTTGAAGGCTCATCAATTAAAACAGGCAAGTTCTTTTAAAAATAAAAATCTAAATAAAAAGAATGATTCAACTCTCAAGAACTTTGTCAAAGAAGGAGCTAGCACATCCAGAGATGTTAGTAAGGTGAATATAGGACATATGACTTTAGATCAGCTAAAAGATCGACTTAAGTTGGTTGAGGATAAGAAGGAAACTAAAAGAAAATCTAAAAGAAATGGGAAGGTAGGGATTAATAAATACAACAATTACACACCTGATAGGTATGCTCCTAGAAAAAGCTGTGTACATTGTAAAAGTGTTAATCACCTATCTGATAATTGCAAATCTGTTAAAAATGCTCCCATGCCTTCAAATCCCTCCATACCTAACATGTCTATGTCATCTCTGCATGCTATGCCTGTTATGTCTCACCAGAATCCCCATGCACATTTTGCAAACATGCCATACATTAACAATCCTTATTTTACTACATTTAGTATGCCTCAAATGCCATACAGTATGCCTATGTGGAATAACATGCTTGCACAACATATGCCTTATCAAATTCAATCAAATGTGTTAAATGATTCTATGACTAACCCTACACTTCAACCAACCACATCTGAGACCAAGGTTGACCCAAAGTTACCTAAGTCAAAAGATGCAGGAGGAATGAAGTCTAGGAAAAAGACTAACAAGGGTGGACCCAAGGAAACTTGGGTACCAAAATCAACTTGATTGATTTTGTTGTGTGCAGGGACAAAGAAGGAATTTATGGTACTTGGACAGTGGTTGTTCAAGACACATGACAGGAGATTTCACCCTGCTCACTGAGTTTAAGGAGAGAGCTGGCCCTAGCATAACCTTTGGAGATGACAGCAAAGGATTCACTATGGGATATGGCTTGATTTCAAGAGAAAATGTCATCATTGATGAAGTTGCATTGGTTGATGGTCTCAAACACAATTTATTGAGCATCAGTCAACTATGTGACAGAGGGAATACTGTTTCCTTCAATTCTGAAGCCTGTATTGTCACAAGTAAAAAGGACAATAAAGTGGTTCTAACTGGAGTTAGAAAAGGGAATGTGTACTTAGCTGATTTCAACTCTACAGATGCAGAATCCATTACTTGTCTTCTCAGCAAAGCAAGTCCAGTTGAAAGTTGGCTATGGCACAAGAAGCTGTCCCATTTGAATTTCAAGACAATGAATGATCTAGTCAAAAAGGACTTAGTTAGAGGAATGCCTCTAGTGGAATTCACAAGGGATGGACTGTATGATGCTTGTCAGAAAGGAAAGCAAAAGAAAGTATCATTCAGTAAGAAGCTTGAATCTGCAATTGATGAACCACTGCAACTTCTACACATGGATCTTTTTGGACCAGTCAATGTATTGTCAATTTCAAGGAAAAGATACTGCCTAGTGATTGTAGATGATTTCTCAAAGTTTTCATGGGTTTATTTTCTTGGATCAAAGGATGAAGCTAGTGAAATCATCATCAATCATATCAAGCAAGTCAACAATCATCCTGATTTCAAAGTAAGGAATATTAGGAGTGACAATGGAACTGAGTTCAAGAATTCAACCATGAAGATATTCTGTGAAGAAAATGGGATCATGCATGAGTTCTCAGCTCCAAGAACTCCACAACAAAATGGTGTGGTGGAAAGGAAGAACAGATCACTAATTGAAGCTGTTAACTGTGCATGTTACACTCAGAACATTTCTCTAATCAATCAAGCAAAATGCATGACTCCCTATCAATTATTCAAGAGAAGAAAACCAACTTTAAACTTTCTACATGTCTTTGGTTGCAAATGCTACATCTTAAGGAATCAATCTGATCATAAAGGAAAGTTTGATGCAAAGGCTGATGAAGGAATATTTATTGGTTATTCTGCTGGAAAATCATATAGGGTCTACAATCTAAGAACCAACATTGTCATGGAATCTGTATATGTTGTGTTTGATGATAAAAAGATTGATGGACTAACAGATGAGGGACATCATGAAGGACTCAAATTTGACAATATTGAGATATATTGTGATGATAGTGAAGATGAGAATGATGAAGAAGGCATCTCAAGAAAAAACCAGAGTCTGCCTTTGGATAATGCACAGAATGCTGCATCCGTTGAAAGTCATAATTCAGCTTCCGTTGAAAGAAGCAATACATCATCCGTTGAAAGACAAAGTGCATCATCCGTTGAAGTTCATAATGAAGCATCCGTTGATCACAGTCTGTCAATGGATAATCAATTCACCTCATCAGTTGATAGAACTCCCAATTCCTTTCAAAGGATCAGCAACTCAGGGGGAGTTTCAACAAATCAACATTCTATCTCACATCATGACAATACTGAGGCAACCTCATCAAGGGCTAATCTACCACCTCAAAGGAAATGGACCAAGAATCATCCTTTTGAACTGATCATTGGTGATGCTACATCAAAAGTACAAACTAGAAGGGCTACTCAAGATGAATGTCTGTATAGTAGTTTTCTATCACAGGACGAACCTAAGTGAGTGGAAGAAGCTCTTTTGGATCCAGATTGGATTTTAGCAATACAAGAAGAGCTAAATCAATTTGAGAGGAACAAAGTATGGAAGCTGGTACCCAAGTCAAAGAACAATAGCTCTATTGACACAAAATGGGTATTCAGAAACAAGATGGATAAAAATGGCATTATCATAAGGAATAAAGCCAGATTGGTTGCCAAAGGCTATTCTCAACAAGAGGGAATAGATTTTGATGAAACATTTGCTCCAGTTGCCAGACTTGAAGCCATCAGAATCTTTCTAGCCTATGCAGCTAATGCCAATTTCAAAGTCTATCAGATGGATGTCAAGAGTGCATTTCTAAATGGAGAATTGGAAGAAGAAGTTTATGTAAGCCAACCTCCAGGTTTTGAAGATCCAAATTTTCCAGACCATGTGTATTATCTGTTGAAAGCACTCTATGGACTAAAGCAAGCACCTAGAGTCTGGTATGAGACTTTGTCAAAGTTTCTTCTAGATAATCACTTCACAAGAGGTACTGTTGACAAAACTCTCTTCTTTAGAAATGTTAATGGCTCTAAGATACTTGTACAAATTTATGTAGATGATATTATATTTGGATCTACAGATGATAAACTTTGTAAAAAGTTTGCTAAATTAATGCAAAGTAAATATGAAATGAGCATGATGGGAGAGCTAACTTACTTTCTTGGTTTACAAGTTAAACAAGTTAGTGGTGGAATTTTCATTAGTCAAACTAAATATATTTATGATCTTTTAAAGAAGTTTGACTTAATGGATTGTTCACCTGCAAAAACTCCCATGGCCACTGCCACTAAGCTTGAATTAAACAAGGCTGAAAAGTCTGTGGATATTACAAGTTATAGAGGCATGGTTGGCTCACTTTTATATTTAACTGCTAGTAGACCTGATATTATGTTTTCTACTTGTCTCTGTGCTAGATTTCAAGCTGACCCTAAAGAATCTCACTTAGTGGCTATTAAAAGAATTTTCAGATATCTCAAGGGGACTCCAAATCTAGGAATTTGGTACCCTAGAGAGTCTGGTTTTGATCTAATTGGCTACTCAGATGCAGATTATGCAGGTTGCAAAATAGACAGGAAAAGCACAACAGGCACCTGTCAATTTCTAGGGAACAAGCTTGTATCATGGTTCAGCAAGAAGCAGAATTTTGTTTCCACATCAACAGCTGAAGCTGAGTACATTGCAGCTGGTAGTTGCTGTGCACAAATACTATGGATGAGGAACCAGTTATTTGACTATGGTATAACTGTTGACAAAATTCCAATATTTTATGACAACACAAGTGCCATTGCCATTACTGAAAATCCAGTGCAGCACTCAAGAACCAAGCACATTGATATCAAGTACCACTTCATTAGGGAACATGTGATGAAAGGTACAGTGGAACTTCATTTTGTTCCAAGTGAAAAGCAGATTACAGACCTATTTACCAAGCCACTTGATGAATCAACATTCACAAGATTAGTAAGTGAGTTAGGTATGCTTAACTATTCATAATCTATGTCATCTATGTAATCTGTCTTGTAGCCTGAAATGAATTTGCTGCAAGAACAAAGTTGGCTTTAATCAAGACTTATCCTGTCAACGGATATTCCCTATCCGTTGAAAGCCAAAATTGTTCTATCAACGGATATTCGTCATCCGTTGAAAGACAAATACATTTCTGGTAATTTTATCCTTTAACGGATAAAATGGTGTTGTTCATCAACGGATAACTATTTACCTTATCCGTTGATGTGTCACGTCAGTGAGTCACAGCCATTGATTCTTTTACTCAACCGTTGATACAGATATACAGTGTTGTATGTATTTGTATTTACGGTAGTTTTCAGAATTTCTACAGTTTTATTTATTCCTGAACGGCTGTCACTTACTTAAAAGTATCATTTAATTATTTTATTTATGTTTTAATTCAAGAAAGTATAAAATCCCAATTGAATTCTTATTTTCACTTTACGCTTTCTTGCAATTATCATTCTCTTTCTCTCTCAATTCTCAAGTTTTTCTCTGCAACCTCTACTCACAACAATGGCACCAGTAGTCAAAATTATGTCTCAAACAGGATTTGTTTATGAAAAGAATAATTTCATAGTCTTGGTTGAAAAGAATGAAGCCCATTCTGATTATCACAAGATGATGGAATTCATCAAGAACTGCAAACTGAGCTATGCAATGCTGGAAGCCCCAACCATCTACTGTGAAGTGATTGAGGAAATTTGGACAACTGCAGAGTTCAACTCCACAGATATGACTATTTCCTTCTCTCTTAAAGGTAAGGACTATTGCATTAATTGTGATGATATACAATCTTGCTTTAAATTGCCTGAGAATAATGCCATAACACCACATACTGATAAAGATGTCTCTGCAATGCTAGATTCCATAGGCTATGCTTTTGATTCTGCTAGTTTAGGTAGTATTAGAAGGAAAGGCCTTAGGAAAGAATGGAGTTTTCTTGGAGATGCCTTTATTAAGGTTTTCTCTGGGAAGATTAGCAATTTTGATGCTATCACTTCATCTCTTGTTAATATGCTCTATATGCTAGTTTCTGATAGGTACTTTAATTTTAGCAACTGTGTTATGCTAGAATTAGGTTCCAGATTAGGCAACAAAGCTAATAGACCACATAACATCTACTTTGATAGATTCTTTATGTTATTGGCTAACCATGTTGCTAAAGGTTTGGTTATATCCAATGAGAATAATAAACTCAAATGCTGGGCACAAGAGAAGAGGGTCCTTGCAGACCTTTTGAGAATGAACCTCAACAGCCAGGTGCCATTGGTATACTTGCCAATCATGAATGCACCACAGGTAAGTGAGGTAAATATTTCTATAACTCCTACTATTTTCAACCCCAATGTTTCTTTGCCTTCTAGTGTGGCTATGGAACCTGTGTCTTTGTCCAAATAGGCTCCTACCAAAGCCACCAAATCTAAAGTTTCCAAAGTCAAGTCAAAGAAACCTACCTCTGTTGTTTCTCAAAAGACAACAGTTGTAACAACTACCATAAACCCTGAAGGGAGTGAACAGGGTGTGAGTGGTGAGGGGAGGGGTGAACATCAAAAAGCCCCCCAGGATTAGGTGGGAGAGGTGAGTGGTACCCAAACCAGCCAAGCCACAGTCTCTCAAAAGACTGTGGTGGTTCGAAAGGAGTCCAGCACATCCCTAGTTGCATCCTCCCAAAAGGATGTAACTATTGAAAATAGTCCCCAACCAGGGACACAGAACAAAAGAGGGAGGGACACTGAAGCTACATATTCACCAATTAAAGCCTTTTCAAGGAAGAAGAAGGCCAAAACCCTAGTTTCCACACAAGGGACACACACAACACAGATACATCCACCAGTATCTGTGCCTTCTCAAATTCAGTTTGATGTGATTCCAGCAAATGTGGAATCATAGCCCCATTCTCTTAATATAGAAACACACCATTCATCAAGCTCTCCAACACCCTCTCTGGATGTGGACATGATATTCACATCAATTCCTGATTCTCCCTCATTAAAACTCAGGGAGGAGCCCCACTCAAAACCTGATGATCATCATCCTTTTGATGATTTGTTGGATCATCAGCCAATTCTTTCGGATGTAGTTGAAGATTCTGTGTTACCTCACCTAAAATCAATCCACACAGATTCAACAATTATGTCACTTTCTATCTCCACATCATTTCCTTCTTCAACGGATATCTCTCATCCGTTGACAAGTGGTTGTTCTTCAACGGATAAGCTTAACAACAGTTATCCGTTGATACCATCAGTTTCTACTTCAACGGATACTCCCTATCCGTTGATGGCCTCTACACACTTAACAGAAACAATTCCAATTGTAGAGGACATGACAACTATACAATCACTTTTAGGCTTGAGGGAAGGGAGTGATTTTTTGAGTGAGAGGCTGGGTTGCTCCCAGGCAAAAGGAGAGGTTGAGAGTCACCAAATGCATGCTATTTCTTCCAGCATGGCAAAAGTAAGTAAGAGGAGTGCCACCTTAGAAGGTGAAGGTGAGGGTGTGAGGGTGTGTGTGAGCCAGGGGGAGCCCCTGATGCAAGAACAGAGAGAAATTGAGAGAAAGGTAGGTACAGAAGCTATAAGGGTGGATCCAGCCATTGCTAGTGAGTTAATGAAAGTGGATGATGCAGATAAGGAAAGACAATTTCAGCAACATTACAAAGCTGTCATTGATAACATTTCCTTGGATGCTGACACTTTTACTCACCCTGTTTTAGCCTTTCAATTGTTGGCTGCTCAGGGCAATGTGGAGGCAGAACAGACATTACACATTGTACACACTTCAGAATCTCTTCTCAGAGACAAAGCTGCTGTCAACAGGCTGCCTTCTCAAGCTGGTGAGCCATCTGAAGAATTTGGAGTAAATTCTAATGATGATGACTCTAATTCTTTGAATGAGAGCATGAACTTAGGGGGAGTAGAAGGCCCAAGTTCTGCTCCTGCTCTTCCTGAATGGGCACTGGCCAAATCACCAACACCAGGAGAATTTGGTGTCACTTTGGTCAGACAAGTCATGACAATTCAGAAGGCCTTTCAGGAGACTCAAGATGCTGGTACCAAGGCAATTCTTCAAGCTCATCTGGAATCTCTGTTGTAAGTCATATGTCATAGCCTATTTGTATATTCGAGGATTCAACTCAACTCAAATAAGAATGTAATAAGTAAATAGTGGATCGACCGTCAGAGAGATCTCGCAAAGTAATATCTGTCAAAGGATTCAGAAACATGGTTCATCTACAGACTTGAGGAGTTAATTCACTGGAAGAAGTTCAAGAAGTTGATCATGCCTCAGTGATATAAATCAAGATCGTGGATTTAATCAAGTGACAGAGATCTCGCCAGGGTATCAATTAATTACAAGGATTTAATCTGAAGAAAATCAAAGTGTCAAAGTCAAAACATGAAGAAACGTCACGGAAGTTAGTCACTCATGAACCAGACAGTACATCGAGTGTCAACGTTGAAGTGGTGGAATTGATTCATAATTTTCAGTGATTTTCAGAAGATTTGCAGAAGGATGGGTGATGTTGAAGACTAGAATTAATTCTCTATTAATTAATTAAGTCATCTAACTTAATTAAGAAAATAAATTATATCTGCGAAGAATAATTTATTTATTAATTGAATTAAGTGATTAATTAATTCTGAATTAATTTTAGGAATTTTCAGAATTTAAATTGGATTAAAATCTGCATTAAATCAGCAAGACAATTGAAAATGAACTAGCATGACAATCAGGATTGTCATACCGATTGTCATGCTAGGCCATTTTCAATAGTCTCACCGAAAGTTACACTAGGAGGAGGATTGTCTTGCTAGTTCATTCTGATTGTCATGCTAGTTCATTCAGATTGTCATGCTAGTTCATTCAGATTGTCTTGCTAGTTCAATCCATTGTCCTACCGAAAGTCTTGCCAGCTATAGGATTGTCATGCCAATTCAATTCTATTCGGTTGTTGATTAAAAAGAAGCAGAGAGTCATTCAACTCAATTATCCATCCAACAGACTGAAAAATACAAGAACACAACAGCCGCCTAAGAAATATTTCATTGTTCTCTGCTGAAATTCAAAGATCAATTTCTAGATTGCAAAGTTAAATCCAATCAACTAGAAATCTTTATCTTGTTCTTGTGTAACAATCTAGCGGATCAAAATCCCTAGAACTTAATCTCAAATCGCGTTTAGCATTTGATTCTAATTATTGCAAAAATAGAAAAAGTTCATGTCGAATTTATTCTAGATTTATGATAATTGATTTGAGATTAATACCTTGTAATCGATACAGTTGTTGTAACACCTTTCAAGTTTAATAATATTTTTATTTAACTTGAATTTTGTTTCACATTTTTTTATTCCGCATTTATTCGATTATTTGGTACTGTTTCTATTCAACCCCCCCCCTTCTACAAACACATTGGGACCTAACAATTGGTATCAGAGCCTTCTGATTAACGAACAAATCAAGATCCTAGACTTTTGTGATTTTTCAACTCCTTGAATTTTTATTTATTCAAAAATTCATAATGACTTCACATAAAGTTGGAACCGTTAAAATTCCACAATTTGATAAAGAGAATTATATCATGTGGAAGAAGAAGATGCTATTATTTTTACAAGTTGCAAATCCCAAATATTCAAACTTGTTAAAGAAGGGTATAAAAACTCCGATGGTTATTGAACCGGAGGTAATAATAGATGGTGTGGTGACTACTGAAGCTAGAACCTATCCAAAAGAGCCCGAAGATTTTACTCCTGCTGAGAAGGAAGAAGCCTCCTTGGATGCCAGCCTTCAATTAATATTAATTGATTCCCTTGATCCCTTCATGAACAGACATGTGATGAACTGTAAAAATTCTAAACACATGTGGGAAACTATTGAGGTAATTAATGAAGGCACAGAGGAAGTTAGGGAGAACAAGTTGGAAATCCTAACCTCTGAATATGAACATTTCAAATCAAATCCAGGAGAAGGAATTACTGAAGTGTTTGAGAGGTACAATGCGTTGTTCAACAACCTGAACATCAATGGAAAGTATTATTCAATCAGGGAGGTCAACAAAAAGTTCCTTTTAACACTGCCAGCTCATCTTGAACATAGAATCACTGCCATTAGAGAAGCTAGAGATCTGAGTGAGATTTCTTTGGACAGGCTCTATGGAGTGTTAAAAACCTATGAGTTGGAGCAGATTCAACAGAAGGAAGTCTATGGGAAGGATAGAATGGTCAGCACATCTACTACACTTGTAGCTGAAGGTCAACAACAACAACAATCTCAACAGTTAGAAAGAATGGTACAGTTTTCCAAGGGTGAGGAAAATGAGTTAGTAGCATAATATGATCCTCCTACTACAAATCAATCAAGTGATGATTTTTATTCCTTGGAAGAGCTGGAGCAATTGGAAGACGAGTCAATGGCCCAAATTGTCAAGAGATTCTCCCATGTCAGATTCAAGAGGAATCCCAAGCTTAAGTACAAGTCCAACTACAACAAATTCCAGAAAGGTGGATCTTCATCCTCTAACTCCAGCAGTGGTGGATACAAAACAGGGATGGTTGATCGGAGCACCATTAGATGCTATAACTGCAATGAGTTGGGACACTTTGCCACAGAATGTAGGAAGCCAAAGCAAGTAAGAAAGAACTCTGAAAGGGCTTATCTGGCAAAGGGAAGAAGCTGGGATGATACTGACAGTGAAGATGAAGATGAAGGAAATCTTGCTCTTATGGCTATTGATGGAAAAGCTTCATCGTCAAGAATAGAGGTAAAACTTTCTGATGCTGAAATGGTTTATCATCTAAGAGGTAACTTAGATTGTGCACGTCGTGAAAATGAACTGTTAAGTTTACAGATCACAGACCTTGAGAAAGAGGTCAATGAATTAAGACTTGTGCACATTAATCAAGACAAATTAAAAGAACAGGTATCTTTTCTAGAGAATAGAGTTGACTGTTATAGAAAACTCGAAACTATTCTCAAAGACAAGATCACCGGTCTTGAGACTAAGGTTAGAGCCTACTTCAATTCTTGTACGAAGGCTAAAGAGTTCTACAGTAAGCAAGCTGTTAATCAAACATCTGGAATAGGTTATGATTACAATGCTGCTATTGGAGAATTAGGCATAAACTCCCCTCCTCATGTATGTGCTAAAGGGAGGGAAGTACCACATGTGCTTAAGGGTGTTGATGAACCCCTCTATAAAGCATCAATTGCTGAACCATTTGATGCGACCTCTTCTGTTATTCAAGAAGAAATACGTGCTGAGGATCATGCTAATGAGAAGATTGTTTCCAAGTCAAGTGAGTCGAAAGTTCCAGTCAAAGTTGTGAAAGCAACTGAGACTAACTCAGACACACATGAGTTGGATAACAATAATGCCATGTCTATCATGCATAAATTGCCTGCTGTTAATCACTCTCATAAAGCATGTGGTGTTGCTAATTGTATGTCTTGTGCTTTTAATATGATGTATGCTTATTTTAATGGTAAGCATGTGTCTAATGATAAGACTACTCCTCGTCAGCATGTGAATAACAAGAAGCATGATAGGTCTAAGACTGCTAGTCCTTCTAAGGCTAGAAAGGAGACATTTGTGCCTAAGCTTAAACAGAAATTTGTTAAGGCTGTTTACAAGGTCAAATGTTCAGTCATTGAGGATGTTGAGATCGTTAAAATTAAAAATGTTGTTTTGCCTGACAAAGGACAATTCTACAAGTATGCCGGGCCCAACCAAGTTTGGGTTCCGAAGAAGGTCTAATCCATTTGAAGTGCAGGGCATTAAACAAGTATAACCGGTAGTGTGGATTCTTGACAGTGGATCATCAAGACATATGACCGGAGATAGAGCCCTGCTATCAAATGTGGTTGAGAAAGCTGGCCCCATGGTTACCTTTGGAGATAACAGCAAAGGTTTATCTGAGGGATATGGCTGTTTGCAAGCTGGGAATGTTATCATTGTAATTTTGTATATTGTGCTAGGCTATTATCAGGAAGTAGTATCCAACATATAGCACCAGTGACGAGACTTGAGAATATTACGACATATCAAGCACCTGCTGCACATTACACTTGGAATTGTACTCTAGTAAGATGTGTACAAGTGTACTCCTGGTTGGTGAGTCAAAAGAGGAAGTCAGTGCACCACAGTTCATGAACTTTGCAGTTGCAGATCTATTGGACTATGCAATCTCTTCTTCACAATCTCACTTCAGGTTGGTATGAACTAGTATACTGCTCAAGCAATCGTCAAGGACATGGTATGGCACTCTAACTGCAGTTACAATTTTATATGAACTAGTAGAGTCGTCATATTTATAACTCTCTTATCACTAAGCACAATCATATTGTTTTATATGTGCAGTGATATATTAATTATGCAACATAACAATTAGTATCTAAAGTACTTGACAAGTATCGGTCAATGATATGTTGTTAACATTATGTTGCAGATATTTGTAAGCTTTTGACATGAATGAGAATTACTTAGACTTTACCCTAAGTGATCAATGTTTTATCAAAAACTCATTCATTTTGAAAAACAAAAATTAAGCTTCTTTCTACATTAGTGATTTCTTATTTCATGTAAAATCTTTTGAAATCACTATTGTAAATCATTTTCTCTCTATTACCATATGTTCTATGATACAGGTTCAGTCTCCAATGACTTTCTTTCATTGACAGTCATGAGGTTGAAAACCCACAACGTCTATCCCAGACTGTAAAGACAAACACAAAAATAGAACCAACCAACACTCTTTTACCACTAAAAGTAGTATGAATGAGCGTGAGGGAGATAGTGCCTAGTGCACCACATAAGGAAGGTTCTGTAGTCAACCCAGTAGCTTTGTCTCCTACATAGATGAGTAGTATTTAAACCGAGACAACTGCTAGCCCCCATACATCTTCTCAAAAAGATGTAATGGCTGAAAAGGCACAAAAACAGTTACTAGATTCATTCTCTCAACAGGGTGAGTCTATTGAATTTTGCCTGTCGGCCAAGGTATCCGATGTAGTGTCACCACTTCAAACATAAACAATTCTTGATGCACAAGGAGAGGTTACACACACAAAGGATGAGTTGACGGAAACAAGAGTTTCGACCATTTTAAGGTCAGATTCGATTGTTCAAGGTTCGTTAGTGGACCAATTGCCTTTACAGGTGTTAGGAGAGGATACTGATCCAAAAGCCATATGTCAGTGGTCAGTGTCTACCTCCCCAGACTTAAATCCCCTGGATGCATCTGCGGATAGTGGATCTGACATAGGTGCAGATCGGCAACTTGTTGACAATGATTCAGATATTACCTGATGAGTCACAAGGAAATGTCTTCACAGACATTAGAAGGGAACTTTGATCTTTATGCTAAATTCGTTGGATCATTGTTTACCTTCCCAGAATTCAAATCTGGAACCCTAAAAGGGAAACTAGCAACTTGTAGATTATGACTCAGATTTATCTGACGAGTTTAACAAGGATGGGGATTTGTGAACTCCCATTGCACCACCTGTGACCTCCTTAAGGATGGCTAAGGTGATTTTCCTTGCAGGTACAACTGGATTATGGAGCTATGAGAGAAGAGTGATACACTTGTGAGAATGAGTGTAAACACGAGTGGAGAGAAGAGTGAAACACATGTGAGGTACACTAAAACACAATCACACACTCACAGTGAGGAAGAAAGAGAAACTACTTGTTATTTCTTTTCCAACCAAGTGAAATATGAGAACTCCTTCAGACGACGACATACATTCCTTCTTTAAGGGGGAGATAAAAGCTTAAGTAATAGTTTGGAGGATTCCTCAACTAAGGGGGAGAAATAGCAGGGAGGAAGAAAAAGATCCTAAAAATGTACACTACACCACACCATTGTTGTTTGTAACTACGGATCCTATTGTACGGGAGAGGTGGTAAACACAAGGTGATTTCCTAGTAATGGAAGAAGCTGTTAGGGGAGTACCATTGGTTTTTATCTGCGGATCCTATTGTACGGGAGAGGTGGTAAAACGAAGGTGATCTTCTTTAATCAGTTGATTCTCATAGGGGGAGAAGCAAGAGATATGGGCTTCTCAACAGGAAATGTGGTTGTACATGTGAAGATGGAACTACTTGAAGATATGTTCAGTCTAGAGGAACATCTACTTGGAATCTGGAAAATGTTAAATCTAGTCCAGAAATTTTCTACTATTTACTTTGCATTTCTGTTTATATCTTTTTCTTATTTGTTAGTTGAGTTATCCTCTAGGTATTTGTGTGTTATGAGGATAACTCAACTAACAAATAAGAAAAAGATATAAACAGAAATGCAAAGTAAATAGTAGAAAATTTCTGGACTAGATTTAACATTTTCCAGATTCCAAGTAGATGTTCCTCTAGACTGAACATATCTTCAAGTAGTTCCATCTTCACATGTACAACCACATTTCCTGTTGAGAAGCCCATATCTCTTGCTTCTCCCCCTATGAGAATCAACTGATTAAAGAAGATCACCTTCGTTTTACCACCTCTCCCGTACAATAGGATCCGCAGATAAAAACCAATGGTACTCCCCTAACAGCTTCTTCCATTACTAGGAAATCACCTTGTGTTTACCACCTCTCCCGTACAATAGGATCCGTAGTTACAAACAACAATGGTGTGGTGTAGTGTACATTTTTAGGATCTTTTTGTTCTTGGATGTTTTCTGTGTCTCTTTAATGACTTGGTCTTCTGCTTCTTTTATCAAACAGCCGAATGGAAAATTGATCCTAAAAATGTACACTACACCACACCATTGTTGTTTGTAACTACGGATCCTATTGTACGGGAGAGGTGGAAACTAGCAACTTGTAGATTATGACTCAGATTTATCTGACGAGTTTAACAAGGATGGGGATTTGTGAACTCCCATTGCACCACCTGTGACCTCCTTAAGGATGGCTAAGGTGATTTTCCTTGCAGGTACAGCTGGATTATGGAGCTATGAGAGAAGAGTGATACACTTGTGAGAATGAGTGTAAACACGAGTGGAGAGAAGAGTGAAACACATGTGAGGTACACTAAAACACAATCACACACTCACAGTGAGGAAGAAAGAGAAACTACTTGTTATTTCTTTTCCAACCAAGTGAAATATGAGAACTCCTTCAGACGACGGCATACATTCCTTCTTTAAGGGGGAGATAAAAGCTTAAGTAATAGTTTGGAGGATTCCTCAACTAAGGGGGAGAAATAGCAGGGAGGAAGAAAAAGATCCTAAAAATGTACACTACACCACACCATTGTTGTTTGTAACTACGGATCCTATTGTACGGGAGAGGTGGTAAACACAAGGTGATTTCCTAGTAATGGAAGAAGCTGTTAGGGGAGTACCATTGGTTTTTATCTGCGGATCCTATTGTACGGGAGAGGTGGTAAAACGAAGGTGATCTTCTTTAATCAGTTGATTCTCATAGGGGGAGAAGCAAGAGATATGGGCTTCTCAACAGGAAATGTGGTTGTACATGTGAAGATGGAACTACTTGAAGATATGTTCAGTCTAGAGGAACATCTACTTGGAATCTGGAAAATGTTAAATCTAGTCCAGAAATTTTCTACTATTTACTATGCATTTCTGTTTATATCTTTTTCTTATTTGTTAGTTGAGTTATCCTCTAGGTATTTGTGTGTTATTGTCTAACAAACAAATAGGGGGAGATTGTAAGTCATATGTCATAGCCTATTTGTATATTCGAGGATTCAACTCAACTCAAATAAGAATGTAATAAGTAAATAGTGGATCGACCGTCAGAGAGATCTCGCAAAGTAATATCTGTCAAAGGATTCAGAAACATGGTTCATCTACAGACTTGAGGAGTTAATTCACTGGAAGAAGTTCAAGAAGTTGATCATGCCTCAGTGATATAAATCAAGATCGTGGATTTAATCAAGTGACAGAGATCTCGCCAGGGTATCAATTAATTACAAGGATTTAATCTGAAGAAAATCAAAGTGTCAAAGTCAAAACATGAAGAAACGTCACGGAAGTTAGTCACTCATGAACCAGACAGTACATCGAGTGTCAACGTTGAAGTGGTGGAATTGATTCATAATTTTCAGTGATTTTCAGAAGATTTGCAGAAGGATGGGTGCTGTTGAAGACTAGAATTAATTCTCTATTAATTAATTAAGTCATCTAACTTAATTAAGAAAATAAATTATATCTGCGAAGAATAATTTATTTATTAATTGAATTAAGTGATTAATTAATTCTGAATTAATTTTAGGAATTTTCAGAATTTAAATTGGATTAAAATCTGCATTAAATCAGCAAGACAATTGAAAATGAACTAGCATGACAATCAGGATTGTCATACCGATTGTCATGCTAGGCCATTTTCAATAGTCTCACCGAAAGTTACACTAGGAGGAGGATTATCTTGCTAGTTCATTCTGATTGTCATGCTAGTTCATTCAGATTGTCATGCTAGTTCATTCAGATTGTCTTGCTAGTTCAATCCATTGTCCTACCGAAAGTCTTGCCAGCTATAGGATTGTCATGCCAATTCAATTCTATTCGGTTGTTGATTAAAAAGAAGCAGAGAGTCATTCAACTCAATTATCCATCCAACAGACTGAAAAATACAAGAACACAGCAGCCGCCTAAGAAATATTTCATTGTTCTCTGCTGAAATTCAAAGATCAATTTCTAGATTGCAAAGTTAAATCCAATCAACTAGAAATCTTTATCTTGTTCTTGTGTAACAATCTAGCGGATCAAAATCCCTAGAACTTAATCTCAAATCGCGTTTAGCATTTGATTCTAATTATTGCAAAAATAGAAAAAGTTCATGTCGAATTTATTCTAGATTTATGATAATTGATTTGAGATTAATACCTTGTAATCGATACAGTTGTTGTAACACCTTTCAAGTTTAATAATATTTTTATTTAACTTGAATTTTGTTTCACATTTTTTTATTCCGCATTTATTCGATTATTTGGTACTGTTTGTATTCAACCCCCCTTCTACAAACACATTGGGACCTAACATCTGTATCTCTTGCAGTTGCAGCATTACCAGCAAAATCTAAGTGTGGATGAGCTCAAGCAGGACATTGCTGATCTGAAATCCTACAATGCTGAGAAATTGGATTCAGTTATACCCTATGGTACTATGCAAGATTTATTGGGGAGACTGAGGAAAGCATCTGATGCTGACAAGAGGCTGGCCAGATTGGAAGATAGGGTTCAAATCATTGAAGACTCTATGGTCACCATTCTTCAGAATCAACAAACTCAAACAAATCTACTCATGCAGCTGGCAAAAGCACAAGGCTTGACCCCTACCCTTGATGATAACAAAAAGGGGGAGAATAAAGGGGAAGGGGAAGGAGAGCCATCTACAACAGTTCAGATTTCTCAAGTGCTAGTTCCTGTCATCACAACTTCTCCACCAATTCAAGTCAAAGGAAAGCTAGATGGAATTGATCTAATCCAGATAGCAGCAGCTGAATTGCAAGTCAAAGAGCAAAGGAAGAAGATTGATGAAAAGATGCAACTAATATTTGGTTCTACAACTTCTCAATCACAATCAGTGAAGCATAGCACAAAAGTGGAATCAATTATTATGGAACTCAAGCCAATAGGGAGGCATAAGGATGGAGAAACTTCTTCCAAAGATCTGCAACCTATGGTTCTCAAGCCCAACAACAGCTTCAACAAGGACTCTACAAAGAACCCTCTAAGCCTTGCTCAAATGAAAGGAGTGGATTTTCCTCTTCCAAAGCCTGATGATGACAAGCTTTTGGGTAGAAGTATCATAAAGCTCAAAGAGAACATGGATGAGGCTGTAAGGAGGAACATGACTGTTATCTTTAGAGAGGAAAAGAGCATCTATGTGATGCAAGGACATCCCAAATTCTCAATAGCCAAGAGGGAAGAAACCAAGAGGTTGAAGGAAGAAGCCAAACAACTAAAGGCTAACAAAAGAGCACAAGCAAAGCTTAAAAAACAGCTAAAGTTAAGTCAGGCTGAAGAACAGAAAGAAATTGAAGACAAAGGTGAAGATAGAGCTATGGGGGACATGGTTGGTACTGAGATGGAGGAAAGAAGTAAGGAAGAATGGCAGAAAGGGAATAGAAAGAAGGTCAATGCAAAGAGAAAGATGGTAGATGAGACTGAAGAAAACCAATCAATATCCAAACCACTACCCTCTATTCCTGAACCCATTGTGCCTGACCCCTTCATAAACATTCATGGTGAACCAATCATTCCTAAGGAGGAACCAATTGATTGGGACACCATCAAATTACCCACCTTCCTAACCTCTTTTACACCATCAAAGAAGCAGAAAAGAAGAATCAAATCAACACCCTTTAAAGCCTCAATCAAATTCACACAGAAGTCTAAGCCTAAACCTCAAACCTCTAAAGATGATTATGTTCACATTTGTGACATAAAAGAATTTTCAGACATTGAACTCTATCTGGATGAGCTGGAGGATGTAAGGGGAATAGCTGCCTACAGACAGCTACCAGAAAGACTAGTGTTCAAATACAAAGGAGCTGGGGAAAGAACATGGCCTCTTCACAGAATTCTGAATGAAGGCTACTCTATCTTGATTAGAGTCTACTCAGCCATACAAAAGGATTCTGGCTTTACCAGGACTGCCAGGACTGAGATTCTCAACAAGATTGCCAACATAAGGAAAACTTGGAGGGAGCCCAATGCCTTGCCTAGAACTTTACTCATTCAAGTGAGAGGTATTACAATTCACAAATCACCTCATTGGTTGATGGAGTTCAGAGATAACAAAGGAGTCAGAAGATTTTTCAGAATTGAAGATCAGCTAAAGATTGCCAGTAATGAAACTCTCAAGGATATGCAGTCTAAGTTAGATATCAATGAAGAAGATGAAGCTGAATTCTACAGACAACTTCAACTTCAAATAGAGGAGAATGACAGGAGGCTAGGAAAGAAAACCAGGGATCAAAGGAAAAGAAAGTAATTTGCTCAGGCTAAAGGAGTACCCTTGGAAACAATGTATTTCTTCAATTTCATCTCAGCATATACACTTTTGTAGCACTTTTGAATTTCTGCTTTGTTACAGTTTATATATTTGTTAAGTGTTTTGTTATCATCAAGCTAAACCCAAATTTATGCCTACAGTTCTAGTAGACATAAATAGGGGGAGATTGTTAGGAATATGTGTATTAGTTTGATGATAAGTTAAGCAAAACACTTAAGTAGAAATCTAGTGTTTGTAGCCTCAACGGATAAGACCATCTTGGCTATCCGTTGAAGGAGTAGCCTTACTTAGCAATAAGTTTGGTATTGTAGCACATTTCACTCTCTGGTTTCAAGCTGTAATTCTTAGATGTTGTTAGGAAATAATCAGTCATGTTGACTACTAATGGATGTACAAATAGGAGGGCTAATTGTTAATATTTCATGCCTTGTAATTTTATATAAGTGAAGAAGTGTCAACGGATATTGAAGACCTTCAACGGATAAGAAACAAAGCTTCAACGGATGTCTCTAATGCTTCAACGGATAATATCCATCAACGGATAAGTGCTTCAACGGATAAAGCTTCAACTGCTAGAGCATCAACGGATAAAGCCATCAACGGATGAAAGCTTCAACGGATGCTCAGTCTCATAGCAGTTGATAGTGACAATTAACAAAGCTGACAGAGGCACATGGATTGACAGAGATGTGGTAGCCTATTTCAGGAACAGCAGAAAAAGCAGCCGTTTTTAGTCTGGTTCAAAATGGAAAGTCAACAGATAATTCCATATTACACTGGATAAAAATGGAATAGAAACAAGTGGAGAACTATTTTCTTATTGTACTTTATCTTTGTCTTCACTTGTAAACTTGGTGATATATAAACCAAGTAGTAGCTAGTAATTAGATGTGAATTTTCCCTGAGCTGTTTAGAAATATCAAGAGAGAAAATCATCTAGTTTGTACTAGGAAGCAACTGTGATTTAATTTTGAATCACAGATTTTCTGAAATAACACATCTCTGGTGGAACAACAAATCCACCAGAAAAGTTTTTAAGTTCTTTGTGTTCATTACATTTGTGTTTGAATATATATCTGTCTGCATCAGCTCCAAGCAATTCACACACATTTGATCACTCAAACACTTAACCTTACAAACTGCTCAAAACTTGAAAAAGTTTTGAGATTTACATTCAACCCCCCTTCTGTAAATCTCATTGTTAGTCCACTGGGAATAACAGCGGTACTCATATTTAACTTTGTTCCAAGGCATTCTTGAAATTGTCTCCAAAATCTTGAGTTGAAACGAGGATCTTGATCAGACACGATAGATATTGGAACTCCATGTGGCATCACAATTTCCTTGAGATACAAGTGCACTAGCTTGTCAAGCGAAAATCTTTCGTTAATCGGTAGAAAATGTGCCGACTTCGTGAGTCTATCAATGATTACCCATATCGCATCATGATTTTCCCTATTCCTCGGTAGTCCTACTACAAAATCCATCGCTAGATGTTCCCATTTCCATTCTGGAATGTCTAACGGTTGTAATAATCCGCTCGGACGTTGATGTTCTGCTTTAACTCTCTGGCATCTGTAACATTTACTCACCCATTCTCCTATTTCCTTCTTCATATTCGGCCACCAAAAGTTTTCCTTTAGATCGCGATACATTTTTGTACTTCCTGGATGAATGGAATATTTCGAACTGTGCGCATCTCGCAATATCTCTTCTTTTAGTTCGGCCACGTTAGGGATCCAGATTCTCGATGCAAAGCGTAAAATTCCTTCATTATCCTTCTGAGTTGTGATCTCTTCTCCCGTTAAGTCGTCATCTTGACCCATCACTTCTTCTTGACAGCGACGATTCTTTTCTTACAACTCCGGTTGGAAAGTCATAGCGTAGATAGTTTCTACAGATTCATTGGGAATACGAATCTCGATTTCCAATTTGTCGAATTCCTTGGCTAATTCTTCGCATGAAGTTAACCGATTCAATCTTTCTTTCCTGCTCAGCGCATCTGCTATAACATTTGCTTTCCCTGGATGATAACTGATCGTGACATCATAATCCTTTATCAATTCCAGCCATCGATGTTGACGCATGTTCAGTTCCTTTTGCGTAAAGATATACTTCAGACTTTTATGATCTGTGTAAATTTCACATTTTTCACCGTAGAGATAGTGTCTCCAAAGCTTCAATGCAAATACGATCGCTGCCAATTCCAGATCATGCGTAGGATACTTCTGCTCATAAGGTTTAAGTTGTCTCGAAGCATATGCAATGACGTTACCGTGCTGCATCAATACATATCCTAACCCACGATACGAAGCGTCGTTGTAAATGACGAAATTCCCTTGCTCGTCTGGCAATACAAGTACCGGTGCGGTTACTAACCGATTCTTTAACTCTTGGAAACTTTCTTCACATTTATCATTCCATACGAACTTTTCACTTTTTCGAGTTAACTTGGTCAGCGGCGTTGCTATTTTCGCAAAATCCTTGACAAATCTTCGATAATACCCTGCCAATCCCAAGAAACTTCGAACTTCTGTCGGTGTCTTTGGTCTTTCCCAATTTAACATGGCTTCAATGTTTGCTGGATCGACTTGGATGCCTTCTCTACTAATGATATGCCCTAGAAATTGTACTTTCTTTAACCAGAATTCACATTTTGAGAATTTAGCGTACAGTTGCTCTTTCCTCAGAATTTCCAAAGCTATCCTCAAGTGCTCAGCATGCTCTTCTTCCGTCCTTGAGTAAATCAAGATGTCATCAATAAATACAATCATGAATTTGTCCAAATATTTCTTGAATACACGATTCATCAGATCCATGAATGCTACTGGCGTGTTTGTCAAACCAAATGCCATTACCAAAAACTCGTAATGCCCATATCTCGTACGAAACGCAGTATTTGGAATATCTTCAGCTTTAATCTTCAATTGATGATAGCCTGATCGCAAATCTATCTTCGAAAACCATGAAACTCCTCTTAGCTGATCGAACAAATCGTCGATTATCGGTAGCGGATACTTGTTCTTGATGGTGAGTTTATTCAATTCCCGATAGTCGATGTATAATCGCATGCTGTCATCCTTCTTCTTCACGAATAACACCGGTGCACCCTATAGGGATACACTAGGTCGTATGATGCCTCAGTCTAGCAGATGCATTGATATTTCTTTCATCTCGACTGGAGCCATTTGATATAGAGCTTTTGATACTGGTTCTGTACCTGGTGCTAGATCAATTGTGAACTCAGTTTCCCGATCTAGCGGTAACCCTGGAAGCTTGTCTGGAAAGACGTCCAAAAACTCACACATAACTGGAATGTCTTCTATTCTAGGACTTCCTTTCTCAGTATCTAACACGTAAGATATGTACACTTCACAACCTTATCGAAGCGATCATTTAGTCTGCATCACGGTGAGAAATTTCTTCCGCTGTTTTTCGCCCTTGAATATTACCGTTGCATTTTCCGCAGTTCACAATTTGACTTTCTTATTCGCGCAATCTATCTGAGCATTATGACACGCTAACCAATCCATTCCCAAAATGACATCAAACTCTCCTAGCTTAAAAGGAATCAAATCTACAGAAAAATGATGTCCAGTTATCTCTATATCACACGCAGGACACACTCGATCCACTGGAACTTGGTCGTCATTCACTAATTTTATAATTAATGTCTCGCCCAACCATTCGATTTCGCAATGTAATTTATCAAGAAATTCTTCAGAAATAAATGAACGGGTAGCTCCAGAATCAATTAATACTTTTGAACTTACGGAATTCACCAAAAGCGTACCTGCGATAACACTTGGACTCTGCACTGCTTCCTTCATTGTCATGTTGAAAGTTCTTGCTCTGGGTTGATTCGGCGGCGGGGGCGGAGGTAATGCCAATACTTTCGGAATACTGGCTGCCATTGATGGTCCTTTACAATTTCTAACGATATGTCATTTCTTTCCGCATTGATAGCAAGTGATTTCTGCTGTCTTTCCCGTTGGACATTCGTTAGAATAGTGCCCTTTCTGCTTGCATTTAAAACATGTCACATCTGATTTAATACATACGCCGGTATGCTTGCATCCACAAGTTTTGCAATACGGCACTGGAACCTTGACAATTCCCTGCTGTTTGAAGGCTTGGAAACGATTACCTGCTTTTTGTGTACCTTGTCCTATCCTTTTAAAATTCAAATTTGTCCGGGCTTGAAATCCTGGCTTCCTGCTAGAGCGGTCTTGGAAACTTCCATGTCCTCTATCTCTTTGAGATCTTTCACTTTCTCCTTCGATGATCAAGGATTTTTGGACTACGGCGGTATATGTTGTTAATTCAAAAACTGCAACCTGTCCACGGATCCATGGTCGTAATCCCTCTTGAAACCTCTGAACTCGTTTCTCTTCAGTGTCCACATGTTCTGGGACGGACCTAGCCAACTCATTAAATTTGGCTTCGTACTCTGTTACGGACATACTTCCCTGTTTCAGTTCCAAAAACTTTATCTGCATCTGATTTCTTACTTAACGAGGAAAATGTTTCTCTAAAAACAACTCTTTAAACTTATCCCAAGCAATAATATCTTCACCCTCTAAAGCCTTTTTAGATTCCCACCAATAATTTGCCTCTCCTTTCAACAAGTAACTAGCAAAATCAGTCTTCTGGTCCTCACCTATCTTCACTAGTGCAAACGCTTTCTCTATTTCTTTTAACCAGGTGGTGGCTTTAATAGGATCAGTAGATCCGTCAAATTCTGGAGGTTTAACTGACTGAAACTACTTAAAAGTAACAACATGTAATGCTGGTGGTAATTGAGGTTCAAGACGAGGTGGCTGTTGTAACATTTGTTGCTGAATCTGTTGTTGTTGATGCTGCATCTGCTGCTGCATCATTACCATCTATTGTTGCATCAGATGGAACATTTGGTTCATGGTCTCATTAGTCTGACCTTCGGAATTGCTGTTAGAGGTCTCAGCCCTAGTCTTTCTTTTTGGTGCCATCTTCTTCTGATAATAAAACAAGTGATATTTCTTTAACAGTTTAATAAACAATTGACAGTAGGTAAGAAAACAATTTATCCTGTATTAACAACATGCTTTAAATAAAGAAAACGGTTGCTGAATATAAAAACTGAAAATGTAAGCAGACAAATAAAATAGTTGTTCTTTTCTTTTATGTTTCATTTTCTCTCTTTTTTTTCAACAAGAATTATAATATAAAAAACTGTAAAACAATAAAGTACAAGTAAATGCTGTAAAACTGTAAAGACTAAAATTTAAATAAAAGAAATTTGAAAAAGTTCAGTTTATATATATGTGTGACACCAGCCTCAGGTGTAAATGTTTGATACAAAAAGTCTCATGCTACTGGTAATCACTACGGCTACACGTCATACTACCACTACATGTCAAACTACTACTACAGGTTAAACTATTAGTACACACGTACACACTACTCACTAGGTTATACTATGCTGCCTCTATATACATCTATACTCTAAAGTCACTGTCTCGAAACCGTCAGTGTCTCAAAACCCAGGCGGAATACGCCTAAGCTCATCCCTAAGTGCCTGGACCAAAGTCTGTGCCAAGCGAAATATCCTGTAGAACTCTGCGAAAGAAGGTGGTCCCTTATGGGTCAAATCATCAAGCTCCCAAGTGGCACTCATCAAAACTGACTGCAATCGCTGTCTCATATAGTAATCTGGTTGGAGGGCTGCTAACGGTCCTCTGTCCATCTGGTCAAACAGATGCATGATCTTTCGACACTGTGCCTTCCAATACTCCACATCATCCCTCATAACCCTGTACTCATGGTATGGTACCATATATGGCTGAGCAACCAGACCTACTGATTCTTGTGAAGGAACCCTTGGTATACCTGCACCCTGCTGTGGTAATCCTAACTATAGATCCACATCATGCTCTCCCATCCCCTCGACTGGAATCATCTGAAATACATCCGGCTCTGGGGCATGCACTGGTATAGGAGGTAACAATGGTGGTGGTGGTAACTCCTGCTCAATCCCCGGTATAAACTGATGCTCAACTGGTAAAGGAACCATCGGCTCAAAGAACTCAAATGGGTCAAACATCTCTATGGGGTCATGAACTATCCCCTGTACTGGTGTTACCGGCTCCTGTGGCAATGGTGGTGGAGGTGGTAGAGGAGGAAACATATACTCAGATACTGGAGGTATAATTGGTGCTGCTGGCCCGGTGACTGTCCTCTTAGAAGATGCAGAATAACCAGAAGATGCCATCTGATAATATACCAAGAAAAGAAAAGGTCACTAAATAGTCCTAAGATTTATACTTCCTAATCTAATCTGACCTAAATCCTAACACTACTCTTCCGATTTGTCTATTCCTATCCTATGTGATCTTCCTATCTTATCTTAACCCTAATGTTCTTGTTTTTATGGACCAAACCTACAGCTCTGATGCCAAACCTGTAACGCCCTCCAGACTCGGGGTATAAGTCTGGGGGTTACCAGCTAATTACTAAACATGTACAATCTGATTAACAAATAATAAAAAAATGAAACTAAACCCCTTTAACACTAACCAGGATCTTTTTAGGTTGAAGTATGAAAACAAGAACCACTAACTACTTTATTACAAACCAAATTTAATATCTCACAAACTCTCTTTATTACAAACCATTGTCTAATTCATTTTAAACTAAGTTCAGCTTTTATTTAAACACACACTATCTATCAACACTCCACCTGCTCAGGCAACTCAAAGCTTTCTTCCTGGATTGGGATCAACACCTTGGGTATGAGAGGATCCCGAGGCTTGACCCGCTTCTTTACCACTCGAGTCCTGATGGGTTTCATATTCCTTCTTAACTAAAATAATAAGGTGAATAACAACAAAAAGGGTGAGCCAAAAATTGCTCAACAAGTCCACAAAATATAAACAGTATTAAAGCAATCTAGATGAATCCGTAACCCGGGTATATCTGCAAAGATATAACCCCGCGAGAATAGAAAAAAGGCCATTTCTGGCGAATACAAACGAACTAAACTGGACTCAAGTTCGCAGCTATACCCTGCTGATCAGCCAGGATACAGTGCAGATATATATCTCACTATATAGATCCCGTCGGGCACCCAGGCACTATGGCCCATCTCAAGGATCCGGTTATGTCCAGGTCCTTAGGATTAAGTAAACTTAATCCCCAAAAAATTATTATCCAGTCCCTGGAATAGCAACCGGAACAATCGGTATGCTTTGATATATTCTAATCACCAGAATATATCAATAATTGTGAGTAATAATTGAAATATGAACAATGAATTCAAATGAAAAGAATAATTCAAAAGTCGAAATGAAATATAAACAAGGAAATCAAAAGAGTGCAAACGTGATAAGAATATCACTATTCTGAAAATAGAATAGGGGAGAAACTTGCCTTCTGCGCGACTCACTGCAATTAAATCACTTTCGTCTATCACCTACTCGACCTGCCTTGCTGACTTAGCTTCTGTTAGCAAAATAGACTGGTTAAGTCATTTTGTACTTCAATTGCATCTTGAATCGACTTCATTTCATTCCTAATATCTACCCATACAGTTATGACTGACTTGTATATTATATATAAGCAAGTAGGACTCGATTAATCACATAATACACATAAGCACATAAGCACATAATCATTTTTATAGTTAAAATAATTTTTAGAATCAAAATCAACTCGCTGATCGCTCCACTGATCGCCATCTGCTTCATTTCCCATTTTTCCGGAATTTTTCGGACTCGTCTCGGCACGCATTGCGAGTGATAATCAAGCAATTAATAAAGTCAACTAATTTCTATAAGATGTTATTTTTAATGAAAATGATTTATTTTTCTGAGTCAAATGGCTTTCGTTTCGCTTAAATCGGGCTAACAGTCTAATTAATATCAATTAAACACTGATAATTCAATTTATTATTCAATATAAATAATTATTGCAAATTTTTAAATCCTAAAATCATTTTTAAATAATTATTTAAGAAAAATCAAAGTCAAAAATAATTTTTTATAATTTTTGGAGTTAAGATGAATATGTTATGATTTATTGAAAGTTACTAGATTAATTATCGAAATAATTAATCATTTTTAAATAATTAATAAATAAATAACTAATAAATAATTAATACGTAATTATTTAATAATCTAAAATAATTAATCCCTAATTATTAGGATTAATTTAGTACAAATATTTACAACTTATCATTATTTATTCGATTAGATCGATTATTTATAAGTAAATAATCGATATCATTAACTAATACGTTAATTATTGAATAAATAAGTTATTATCCGAATCATATTTCAACTCAACGATCCACTACCCGTATTTATACGAGTTATTCGCATTTCTCGCATAATTATCGAAACGTTACGGTTTTTATTATAATTTATACGATTTAAATCAACTATCTGTATTTAATTATTCTTTACGAATAATTATTACGTAATCTAAACGAAAGTAAATATATAAATCGATACTCATACTCCGAATTCCTAAAATTCGAAACGTTACTCGAATAATTCTGAGTCACTCGCTTTAATCGATTAATTATCGAATTAATCGATCCAATTATATAATTTCATTTATTAAAGAATTAACAAAATAATAAATAATAATTAATTACCTAAATAAATAATTAAATAATTAAATAAATAATTATATTTTCAAAATTCTAACTAAATAAAATAATTTAGAATTTATTTACAAAATATTTCAGATTTTTAGTCTGATTTATATTTGATTTTGATAATTTACAAAATTAAATTCTGTTTTATCAAAATAAAAGTAAATAAATTTAATTCCAGAAACATAATTCAGATAAACGAATTGGGGGATTTTGGATCGAAACCGGGTTGTTTCCGGGTTAACAACCGGGTCAGGGATGGCTAACCGGGTCGGGAAGAACACGACCGGTTTCTGGAAAATCTCCAGTTTCCGGCGGTTCCTCGCCGGACTCCGGCGAGCTTAAATCACGAACTTAACGTGATGTTTCTGCTCCGTTTTCGACGCGAATCCATTCCAGAACCTCCCTGTAGTTCAGCCCCGACCTCGATGATTCTTAACACCGCCTACACCATCTTCTCCGGCGAAAAACGTCCAAAATCCGGCGACCTTCAACCCAAGTCCGTCGAGTTTGATTTCCAGGCAATACCAGCATCGTTCGAATCGTTGTTTGATGGGTTTTTGTTCAAAATTTCACGAGGAACACAACTAAACTAATATCATAACCTAATAACCCTTACAACCAGTTCTCCGATCAAATCAAACACAAGTCCGACCAAAACTCAAAATCACGATTCCGTACACGAAAAATTACGATTAATATATCAAAATAAAGCTATTAACTTCTACAATCAAACCCAGCCATCAACAATAATCACAGCATCACCAAAATCACAGAAAATCGAATCAAAAATTCGGGTAAAACTACGAACTCGAACCATACCCTCCTGGGGTTATACCAATCAATTGAATACTCAAAATCATCCTTATGACTCAGGGAAAACTATACGAATCATCAAAATCATCACACAATTCAAGAATCAAAAATGCCTAATTCGACTATCAACCCTAAAATACGAATTGAAAATCAAAGCAACAAAACACAAAATTGATGACAGAAATAGAAAGTAGAGATCAAGAGCTTTCGATTGACTACTCACATGCTTGATTTGGAGATCAGAATCACGATGAAATCGCTGGTGGAAGTCAAGAACACCAAACCCTAATTTCTGGAAAATTGGGGAAATTGCACAATTTCTGATTTTTAATTAATTAAATTAATAATAATTAGGATATTTATAGCTGCAAAATTAATACTCCTAAATAAAATTAAGGGGCTAATTATACATTTAATAAAAATATTTGACCCTAATTTTCAGAATTTTTGGGTATTAAAATTTAATTTACAATTATTTTATATATACAATATATATGTCAAAATTTCCCAAAAATTGTGAATAATGCAAAAATACAAAGAAATGGTATAAATAAAAGTCCTATAATTTTATAAAAACAAAAATGTGATTTTTGTGGGGTTTTTAACACCAAATGGGGCCCGGAAAAGTAATTTTTCGCAAAACGAGAAAATTTATAAAATATCTAGATGTTGAGAATAATGCGATGGTAAAAGCCGTTTGATGAAAAATAAGGCCCATTATTTTATTTGAAATACTGGCTTTAAAATCATGGTTTGGGTCGTAAAACGTTTGAAATGAAAGCTATGAATGTAAAATAAAACATCTGGAAAATACCTTAAAAATACAGGAATGACACAGAATATACGTAACACGTAACAATTAGGGTTTAACAGATAATCACACTCAAATGACATCTTAATACACATAATTTATTATAAATATGATATAATACAACGTAAATTTCCCAGTCGTTACATAACTTCTAGAAATTACACATGCATTCACTTAGCATCAAATCAATCCCTTTTATACCTATATTCCATTCGGCTATAACCACAAAACACAACCCAAGAATCAAACATTAACATGCAAGCACCAAATTGCATAAAAACTTGAGATCAACCCTTTTTAAATCACTTTTAACTTGAACATTTACATGCAAAGCTATTGATTGACATGCGTTAGATATGTCATCCCAAACTAATTCAATTTCATTCTTACAACCCATTTAAACACATAATTTAAACCTTAAACATGGTTGATCACTCACTTTAACACATAATTCAAATTAATTTCTCAAAAACAAGGAGGGACATTCGAAATTTCCAAGAACCGAAACATGCATGCATCACTTTGGAAATCTAAACCACAACTCAATCTATTTACTCTATAATATTTCTAAAAACAATTGTCAATAGATCATTTACATTAACAAAAATCAACTTAATCTTCTCAAAAAAATCAAGAACCATTCGGCTTTTTAAAGAAACACCACATGCAAACGTTATTCCAAATCCTTGAATCATTAATCACTCTAATTTCTCAACATTATCCTAGAATAAACATCCATAACCATTTAAATCAACAAAATCAACTCAGTAACTTTTGAAACCACAAATCCCATTCGGTTTTTAATCAAAACACCACATGCAAACACAGAAAATTGATTTAAAGATACTAGAGCTCAGTTTTTAATATCATCACTCACCACCGGTTCACCGGAGTTCATCACCGGTGGCGGTGGCTTCACGGTGGTGCCCCCACTCGGGGGTTTCCAACCTTCAACCACCAATTTTCACAACAATTATACGCATGCAAGCACATATCAACACTTCAAATCATTTAGAAATCAAAACCCTTTTTATTCTCATAAGAACCGAAACAAAACCACCAAATCCAACTTGGATTTTCAAAAATTTTAGAGATAGCAACATGCATCTACATATCTAGATAGATGAAGCAAAATCTCACATAATCTTTGTCTTACAATTGAAAATGATGGAGAATCAAGGGGAGGGTTGAAGAGAGAGAGTACCGAGAGTGGGAGAGAAAAAGAAATGAGAGAATGAGAGAAAAAGAGAGGTCGGGGTGAGAAAAGAGATGAAATGGGGTGGGGTGGGATTATATAGAAAAAATGTTAAAAATAATATTTTTTTGGTGCAAAAGGCTGAAAATACCCATTTTGGTAGTGTTGTGCTGAAAATACCCGTTTGGATACCCATTTGCCATTTGGGTATCCTATTTTGTACTAGATGCCCAATTGTCAAATGGGTATCCAGTTTTTTTTCTGTTTTTTTTGTGATACGCATTTGCCAAATGCGTATCCCAATGGTAATATCCAAATCAGAAATGCGTATCTTTAGTAATTTTTTTACATACTCAATTCTCAAATGCGTATTACACTTACCCAATTTCAAAATGCGTAACCAAAACGGTATTTTCAGCATATTTTTTGAAATTGGGTATTTTGAGCAAATTGAACCCAAAAATGGGTATTTTTAACCATTGTCCGATTATATACTACCAAGGAAGGGTAGTTTGGTAATTAGGCAATTCTATTTCCAAATCACTCTTTATTCTCTTTCAAAATCGAATTTAATTTGCCAACATCTCTCTCAGAAAAGATGAAATTGGTACGAATAATAATTTTAGAATGTAAATCTCGAAATTAGCTTTCAGCCATATTTTTAAAATAATTTTTGAGCGAACGGTTGATTTATTACGGATTTTACAAGATTGCGCTCAAATAGAATTATAACACGATAAATTCATTTTAAAATGCACCGATCAAGAAATAAATCCATCTATCATTTTTATAAAGTCCCTTGGACTATTTGGAAGATAACAAAATAACATTCACACCTTGGCCACACTCAGATAATTTTATAAAAACATTTAAAAGTCCAATAAGCTTTATTTTTAATCAAATAAATCCATTAAAATCACTTAAAAATTAACAGGACATATAATTAAGCATATTTCCAAGCAATAGCACATAATCACGTATCATGACTCATACTCGATCACAAATCTTCCTTTTTATTATTATTATTCCCTTTTTGCTTATCAAGTCACGTTCTGCTTGACGGCCCAACGCTAAGCGTTTAAACTTCTCTTCACAATCGATTATTTCTACCGGCTGACACGTCACTAGAATATATTACTTTCTTACACATTCCATTTCTCATAATACCACATAGATCACATTTAAACACTTTATTCCTTTTTTTAAGACGAGTTCCGTTCTATCTGACGGCCCGACTATACAACTTATCTCTTAAGCTGACTCAATAAACTGGAACGCGTCATTTTACGCTCCCAGCTACTTATATATAATAAGGACAATTTAACCAATAAGATAATTTAATTTAATCACTTACATTATAATTACACCACAGAATTATACCTTATTCACTTAATCACGTTACAAAATTCCCAGTTGTTACAATCTACCCCCTTAAAAGGATTCTGTCCCCATAATCTAGTCTAAGCAAATAGATGGGGATACTTTTCTTTCATTTCGCTTTCTAATTCCCAAGTTGACTCTTCCACTATTGGATTTCTCCACAACACTCTAACTAGAGGTACAACTTTATTTTTAAGCATATTTTCTTTTCGATCTAAGATTTGAACTGGTTGTTCCACATAAGACAAATCTTGTTGTATTTCCACTGGTCCCAATTTAATCACATGGCTTGTATCAGCATTGTATTTCTTTAAAAGAGATACGTGGAACACATTGTGAAGATGTTGCATCTGCGGGGGTAACGCTAATTCATAAGCCACCTTTCCAACTTGTTGTAGTATTTCGAATGGTCCAATATACCTAGGACTCAATTTTCCTTTCTTTCCGAATCTTGATAAACCTTTTCAGGGAGATATTTTTAATAAGACCATGTCTCCAGGCTCAAATTGCATATCTTTTCGTTCTCGATTCGCATACTTCGTTTGTCGATCTTGAGCAACAATTAATCTTTTTCGAATCATCTCCACTTTCTCTTTCATTTGTTGAACTAGCTCTGGGCCAATTAATTTGCTCTCACCAACTTTGTCCCAATATGTAGGGGATCTACATTTTCTTCCATGCAACACTTCATAAGGCGGCATGCCAATACTCGCATGATAACTGTTGTTATAGAAAAACTCAATCAATGGCAAATGCTTGTCCCAATTTCCTTTGAAATCTATTACGCAAGTTCGCAACATGTCCTCGATCGTCTGAATTGTCCTTTCACTTTGTCCGTCAGTTTGCGGATGATATGCCGTACTCATTTTCAACTTAGTTCCCAAATGATCATGAAATTGTCGCCAAAATCTCGAGTTAAACCACGGGTCTCTATCAGACACAATAGATACTGGAACTCCGTGACGCATCACAATCTCGTCCAAATACAATTTGACCAACTTTTCTAATGAAAGCCTTTCGTTTATCGGCAAGAAATGCGCTGATTTTGTCAACCGATCGATTACTACCCAAATCACATCATGATTAGACTTGGTCTTTGGCAATCCTACTACGAAATCCATCGCGATATGTTTCCATTTCCATTCTGGTATATCCAATGAATGAAGCAATCCACTCGGTCTCTGATGTTCCGCTTTTACTCTTTGACATATATAACATTTGTTTATCCATTCCGCGATTTCCTTTTTCATGTTTGGCCACCAATAACTTTTTTTTTAAATCTTTACACATTTTCGTACTTCCAGGGTGAATTGAAAACCTCGAGTTATGCGCTTCATGCAAAATCTCGTGCTTTAGCTCCACAACGTTAGGTATCCAAATACGTGAGTTAACACGATAAATTCCTTTCCCATCCTTTTGAGCTTTAATTTCCTCTCCTGACAACTTATCTTTCTCGCCGTTCATCACTTGCGCTTGACAACATCGAATCTTTTCCAAAATTTTGGGTTGAAATGACATTGCATACATTGTCTCACCTCCAAATTCTGGAGTCTGCACCTCTATTTCCATTTTCTCAAAATCCTTGATCAATTCTTTTGATGAAGTTAACATATTCAATCTTTCCTTACGACTTAAAGCATCTGCTACCATATTCGCCTTTCCAGGATGATAATTTATTGCACAATCGTAATCTTTAATTAATTCTAACCATCTTCTTTGTCTCATATTCAACTACTTCTGAGTGAAAATATACTTCAAACTCTTATGATCGGTATAGATCTCACAGTTTTCTCTATACAAGTAATGCCTCCAAATTTAAAGGCAAACACAATTGCTGCCAATTCCAAATCATGCGTGGGATACTTCTGTTCATGCGGATTTAGTTGCCTTGACGCATATGCTATTACTTTCCCGTGCTGCATTAACACACATCCAAGCCCTTTGTACGAAGCGTCGCTAAAAATAATGTAACGCCCCCAAATCCGG